>NW_028227274.1:74775064-74975064 GCF_978045245.1 Mus caroli
ATTTAGGGTACCACCTTGAAAGTATGTGCTAGGCCCTTTGGTGGGCATTGGCATTTGACAGAACCTTAATTTCCAGTCCTTTAGGAAGCTATTTAACACTTCTGAGCTTCAGTTTGTCCTTTGAGAAGTAAGGATTGGAGGAGGGCTGGGCCCTGGACCTTACTATAAGCCAGGAAAAGATCCTTTGTGAGTATGACAATGAGTCCTACCTGTGTAATAAATCATAGCTCAGAAAAGCAAGTCCTCACAGAAGTGACTAATTCACTCACACAGATCATCCATGTAGACTGGACATTGTGTCCAGTGGAGTTGTCCCTGTCTAGAGGAGCTGCTCGCCATGGTTCCTAGTCTGGCTTTCCATCACCATGGTTTCATAATGTGAACATTTCAGGATCTAGAATATTCTTGGCTCTCTGCCATCAGTCCAGACACTTGCTCCTTATCTTTCTCCTCTCCTGTTTCTCCCCTTGCCCTACTTGCTCTTTTTCTTTCTCTCCATTTCTCTATCTCTCTGTCTCTCTGTTCCCTCTTTCTCTCTGTCTCCTCTATCTTTCTGTCTCTGTCTCTCTATCTCCTCTCTCTGTCTCTGTCTCTCTGTCTCTCTCTCTCCCTCTCCCTCTCCCTCTCCCTCTCTCCCAGTTTTGCTCTTGATCTCCCCCACCTCCATATTTTCAAAGGAATCAAATGGCAGAGTTTACTTCAGTTGAGGAAGAACTCTGTGGGTGAATGCTTAGGAATGGAGGAACCATTGAATAGTTATCTTCAGAGAACCCTTACTTGTTCTTACTCCCAAACATTTCTTTATAAAGCCCCTCCTGGGAACACCCCCACCCCACCCAGTTTCTCTGCTGGACACTCCCTGGCTTATTTGGGACACTGCGGTGAGGGCACCTGGCTGGTTCCTGTTATGTCCCCACACCTTGTGGTGTTGGCTGACTAGCCTTGCAGATATGGCTCTGCTATTCATCTCCCATCTCTGCATAATCCCTAGAAATGGGATGAAGCATCCTAAGAGTCAAATAAACGATGCTTAATGAGTGGACGGTGTGTGCCTGAATGAATGAATGCTGGTATAAGCGCAAGGGGCTCTGCTAAGAGTCCCTCCCCCAGAACCCTTGCCACCACCCCACGGTGACCTGAACCTTTCTCACATTTGCTCTCTCCACTCTGAACCCCAAGAGGTCCCCATTTCCCATGCCTTATCTGTCCGCTTCTATAGCTTGAGCCGTGGCGGTGAGATTGTTATTGAAATAGCTTGGATGAATCTCGGTCACCTTGTATGGGTGACATTATTAATAGTGGCAGGTTCCTGGTCCTACTTCATGTGCTGGATATGGCTGTTTGGTTGCCAAAATGGAAGGTTAATAGGTAGACACCCCCCTGGCCCGACCCCTCTGCTGACCTCGGGACTCATTCTGAATCTCTTTAAGCCCCAGGAGATTAATACTCCTACAGAGGATGTGTGACTACAGTTAGAAAAATACAACCAATAATTGAATGTGGTGGCTACATCAGAATATCAAACAACACTGGCAATATGTACCAGCCCCCCGCCCCCCTGCAGTCATCTGAGTTCTTTCAAAACAAGGACTCAGATTTGGGGCCTTCCCAGGGAGACAAGCTTGCTGCTGGCTCTCAAGCATTTGGACATGGGCCCATGGTACCAGCGCTCCAGCAAGGGGGCAAATTCTTCCTGACCTTGGCCCACAGGTGGGATCTGTGAACAGCAGGAAAGTAAACGAAGCCAGAGATTTATTCCCAGGGGCTCACAGCCTCACTTACGGCCTCCCCCTCCCCCCGCCCCAATCCACTGGACCACAATCTTGAGTCGGTAACCCACGGAAGCAGAAACTGCGGCTCACAGTGCATAGATAGAGTGGTGTTGGTTTTATAAAAACCAACTATTTACTGTTGAAAACTTCAACTGCGACTGACAAGACATTTGGACACTGTCTCCGCGCTTTGTCCCCTCAAAGTGACACGTCTGTGTGTAGAAAGAGGAGCAGCCATGGCGAGATAGAGCTGACACACAGTCTCAGATGGCTTCTGTTGCCATTTGTCCCGTCTGCGTCTATCACCCCAACCTGACAGCGGGGATGGGTTCCAGATGCCCCTCCAAGGGCCCATCATGAGGCTGGGTATGCATGCCTACAGTGCAAAGACTGCAGAAAAGGCATGGTGACTGCTCACTTAGCTAATGTCACTCCTCATAATACAAGCTGACACTTACTGAATGGTCCAGACATTGCTCCAAGCACGTTAAATACATTATCTGATTTAAGCTTCACAACAGTCTTGTAAGATGGACATTATTATGTCTGTTTAGATAAGGAACTGAGCTGGAGAGAAGCTGCCCGGATTTTTAAAGCACAGAGCCAAGGTTATCTGATGTGCTTCTTACTGACTGGGGGCTTCGTGCTCCTTTTTGGACACGATTGGACATTCTAGCTGGGCTTACTAATAATACTCAGCCCCGGGGATGCTGTGCTGCTTCTGAGACTAGATCAATGAGAGACCAGGTACCTCCTTTGTTCACTGGAAGCCACCTATTTGAAGTACTGTGTCTCACATCGAGCTGCTGTGGTGTCCTGAGGCTGTGTGATTCAAGGAAGCAACCGGAGGGGAGCTATAGGCTGCAAGACATACAGACCCAAGACCCAGACAAAAATGAATGCCTTAGGTGAGTCCAGCACCAGTACTTGAGGTCTCCTCAGACCCTTCCCACTGTCAAATCTTGTCTGTGAGGCCCTAAATATAAAATAGAAAGAGTCCCTTCCCGCTGTGCCCTGCGGAGTCCACAGGGGTAACATAGCAGTTCTTCTAGGCTGGTGGATCTGGACATAATTTGCGGTATAACAGTAATAAGTGGAACAGAAGTTAATTTAATTGCCCAGGTCACTCAGCTAGCAACTGAAGATGTGGGACTCTGAATGACTTCAAAGCTCACGCCCAACAATGTCGTACCGGGATATACTGGCACACAGTGCTCTGAGGCAACTGATCTCAGATCTGGGAAAGCAGAAGCTAAGGTCTGACAAAATCACGTATGGACACCCTGCTGGATCGGTAGAGAGTTTAGGGGGCGGGATGGAAGCTCCACCTTAAATATGCTCGTTCCCCTCAGATGAACAAACAGAACAGGGAAGAAGACTCAGATTCCCCTGGGGAAACCTGTATAGGGAGGGTGGTGAGTCTCAGGGGAATACACTACCTGTGAGTATCCTTAGCAGGTACTCTTTGCAGGAAGATGGCCTGTCCTGTGTACCTTTTTAGTGACTGCTAGGTTCAGATTTGTTGAGTTTATTGCCACAATGTGAATTGGCTCTGGAGTGGGGTAAAGTAAGAAAACCCTATGTTCAGCTGGAACAGCCAGGCTGCAGGGTGTGCTCAGCCAACCACCCAGTCAACAGCTTGTACAACTGAAGAATACAGTAAGATAACAGCGGACGTCACAGTCAAGCCTCTAGCTTAGATTCCAGAAGGGCTCCGGAGGCCCCACTCATAGCTGAGGACCTATGGGCAGAGGATGGCTGCCAAGAGAGTCAGTAATTTTTGTGTTTATGGACACTGGTAGGCTGTTTATGCTCCAGTGGATGGCCCTGCAACCATACGCACAGAGGCTACACACTAACTATACACAGTGGGTTATTAAAAAAACAAAAGAGGATAGAACACTGGGTGAAAATGTGTTAGGAGGGTTCTGCCTCACTGCTCTAGCATCCCCGTACGCTGGGGCATCGAGCCTCCACAGGACCAAGGGCCTCTCCTCCTATAGATATCAGATAAGGCCATCCTCTGCTACATGTGTATCTGGAGCTATGGATCCCTCCATAGGTATTCTTTGGTTGGTGGTTTAGTCCCTGGAAGCTCAGGGTGGTCCAGTTAGTTGATATTGTTCTTCCTATAGGGTTGTGATCCTCTTCAGCGACTTCAGTCCTTCCCCTAGTTCATCCATTGGCGCCCCTGGGCTTAGTCCGATGGTTTGCTGTGAGTATCAGCATCTGTATTGGTCAGGTACTGGTAGAACCTCTCAGGGAACAGCCATACCAGGCTCCTGTCAGCAAGCACTTCTTGGCATCAGCAATGGTGTGGGGATTTTTAGAGAACAAATAAAATTGTTTTTAAAAGAAGCTGGCTTGGGCTCATTTCTCTCTGAGCACAGGTAGTAGACAGCCATCTTGAGTTTGCCCTGTTGTAGAGTTAGTTCATAATTTCACCCTTGAAGAGCCATCTCATAATTTCACCCCCCCGCCCCCCCCCCCAACACACAGCATTGCCTGGAGGCTCCGACCTGAAGTGCTGTCTCATTAAAGATGTGGACCTAATAATAGCCTTCTTGTCTTAGCTTGGCTAACCTGAGCTAGACCCCACCTTCCTCAGGACCACATCCCTGAGCCATCTGTGGGAGGAAGTTTAGGAAAAGTTGCTTTTCTGCAGATGGATCTCAGGCAGGGAGGGGAGGCCTCAGGAAGGCTGGGCTGGTGTCGTCCTCAGCAGCCAAGACTAATTCTGCAATCTAGTCACTCCTCCGACATTTAGGGTATCCGGGTGATTGTTCCCTGGTAGGCAGAGCCGGTCTATCTGCTGAGCCTTTTGTCATGTTAACTGCAGCCGATCAATGGATTGAGGTCAGGACATCTGATGTAGGTGCAAGCTTAGAGGGAGAAAAGTCTCAAAGATTCATTTTTTCTCGTCTGGTAACACTCCCGGTCACTTATTTTTTCTCAGTTAGCCTCTGCCGCTCTAAAGTGGATATTGATCAGTGCTTTAATGCAAACCTGTCAAATTAATTTTGCAGACCTGGGATATGACTGGCCTAAAATTGCTTCTGCATCTGTTGTCTGCAGCAAGCCTATGAATTTTAATCACGGCCAGAATGGGTTGGTGGCTTTTTTTTGTTAGAAACTTGAATAGGAAAGGTTTAAACTGTAAATGCCAGGGAATGATGCTGTTTTGTTCTTCTCAGAAACTCGTGTGCTGGAGGTCAAAGAAATTATTATGTTGGGTGTATTCTTGGCGGATGCTGAGGGAGCTTTGTGGCTGCCTTTCCACGGGCTGCGCCTTGGGAGCACCGGGGCCTTGAGGAACACACAGGTGTGGAGACAAGGCTCAGAGGAGTGTCAGCACTGCATGCTCACACAGTTGGCCACTCTAGCATGCTGGGCTGCCCCCCCCCCCAGCTTCCGTTTCTGTTTTTTGTTTGTGTGTTGTTGTTGTTGTTTTAACCCAACAGCTTAACCTCCTGGGATGAAAGCGGCCTAGCTGCCACTCATTTATAAGACCTCGCCTGCTTCATGCACTCTGGGCAAGGCGATATCTTTCTGAGACTCAAATTCATACTACAGAACCGCTGCCCCTTGTACTCTGACCTTTGTAGCCACTCCCTGGAGTTCTGACAGAAAGACTCCTTCTGGTAATGGAGTCAGGGCACACATTTCCATACACTCTTCTGGCCATTGCTCCATCACCACCAGGATGTCCTGGTGCTTGTAGTCCTTGGCTTTTCTTTTCTTTTTTACAATGGGACCACTGATGCAGAGAGACCCTTTTGCAAGGAGAGATGCTCCCAGTCCCTACCTGTTCCTAGGAGGAGCGCGAGACATGGTCCAAATCACCCAGGGACCACGGTCAAGCCCTCTGGAAGCAGCCACATGAAGTACATTCTTGACATGTTGTAGCTGCCTAAAACCAGGAGACAGTGACTCCAAGAGCAATTGATCTCCACCGCTCTCAGCCATTGTCTGTGTACCAGGGTCTCGACTGCACCAGCTCCGTCCCCAGTGTGTCTCACTCCTCATCTCACTTTATCCCAGAAACTCTACATTATTGGGAAGTCACTAGGTACGGAGTCGATAAACAAACTGCTTAGTTCCCATAGCTCTCCCTGGCAAAGCAGTAAGACCTGAAGAGGCTTCGGAGCATTGTTGGTCTCTGCCCCTGTGCACTGACGCCCTTGGTGTGATAGCACCTTAGCTGAGCCTCTCACTGCTACTTTTGTATTATTTTTACTTCCTCAATAAAATATTAGGCTCCTCAAGGGCTTCACCCCTGTATTTCATGTGTGGCTGTATAGAGCCACAGGATAGGAAAGTGTTTGGGGGCAATTTGCTTGGGAATTTTCATTAAAAAGCAACTTTATAAGAAGAGAGAGGGGATGGGGAGACAGAAAAGAAACAGAACACGGCTGTTCTGAATGATCAATTTCTCAGACTCTCCAGCTGTGGGGGCCCTAGCTGCGGAAGCCTGGGGTGCAGACCGGGAGGATAAAGTTGGAGCACTAGAAGATTCTGGACCACCACAGAGAGCTGTAATGAGAGGTCCCTTAGAAGTACCAGATCGCTCTCATGAAGGCCCACAGACAGCAGTGTTTGGACACCCTACCACCTGACCACTTCTAGTCTGTCAGTGACACTTGTCCCTCTCCCTGAAACGCCCTCATCACTGCCTCACGTAGCTTTCAAGCCAGTTGGGGTCTCTCTCTCTCTCTCTCTCTCTCTCTCTCTCTCTCTCTCTCTCTCACACACACACACACACACACACACACACACACACACACACTTGCCGGGGACAGACGATACAGTGGAATTCAGCTGGCAACTGAAGTCACCTTTTGAATTGGGCAGTGCAGATCATTTAAGTAATCAAAATAGTTTATTAGAAATTAAGTTGTCATTAAGGAAGGTAAGTAGGAAGTGCTAAAAAAAAAATGAACTTACGTTGCACTGGCATCTCACCAGCCACACAGGAGTTACCTGTGAGAGTCCCACACATCCCCACCCTGAGCACAACCCTATGGCCCCATCAATACCTTCTTTTGGGCAGAATAGTATTGGCGGTGGCTTACTCCTTTGCTTTAGGCTAATGGCTCCCTCACTCCTCCCTGTACAAAGAACAGCCTTCCCTAATGAAGACCCCCATGAATGGATGCCCTGTGTTCTTTGTGGCTGAGGAGAAAGGAACTGGTTTATCATTACCAGCCACTCACCAGGAGCCTGAGTTGTGTGTGCGGTTGCCTGGGTAAAAATAAATTTTCACAGATACTGAGTGCAGGGGTTCAGTCACCACTGTGACTCTCCATTTCCTGGCTGGGCCTGTAGACGTCTGTCACCAGGGCCTTTATATACCAGCCGATTCTCATGTTCCCCTGCCACAGAAGGCACGCCCTGTCTCCTGAGAGGGAAAGACTTCTGCCGCACACACAGCTATTAAATCCTGGGGGACTCACCCTGATTGCCCAGATTTGGTTCAGAAGATTCTCCACTCCCTGATCTCACACCTTTAGGGCCTGTAGCAAGGTAGATCAACTTACTCTCCATCCATGCTGTGGGGGTAGCTGGAAACGAGAATAAGGACAGGCAGGACTAGGGTAGCGGTATTCAGGAGTCAATTCCAATTTGAGAGTTTGGCAAGGGTCTGTTGATTATTTGTGGCTGTGCTGAGCCCGTCAGTTTAATCTCAAAGGAGTGAATGCCTTAGCTGCCAGGAATGCCCACTCCAATCCAGCCTTATCACTGTCTCCATGCTCGTAGATTCTCTGGTCTGTGAGGATAGAACCCTCTCCCCACCTCCTGCCCCATTTTCCTTCACCGTGCAGAGCGGAAAGCCAAGGATGTGGGCAGCTCTATGAAAGCACCATGAATGGGAGTCTGTGACTCTCCAGATGGTTTTGTGAATGAAAGGAAAGGAAAGGTGAGGCAATTCGACCCACACACTGCAAAGCTCATCTAACCACATGGCTTCCTGCCCTGGATCATCTGCTAAAAGCCTTGTGCCCATAATGTCAGGTCTGGGCTTCTCAGCCACTGAGGGGAGGAGCATGGGGTAGCTCTCTGTGGTCTGCAGGAGAAGGCACTGGGCTGGAGATCAGGAGGGTCGTCCTGCGTTTAATACCTGTGTGGGCTCTGGTAAGCCAGTTGACCTCTCTTCCCTTTGGTTCTGTCATCCATCATCGGGGGTAGTGCTCTCTGCGTATCATCCCACACATGAACAAGTGACCAGCATTTAGACGACTTTGGAAGGAACACAGTCTGGAAGAAATAAGCGGTTACTGAACACTTGAGCCTCCACCAGGTGTTTCCTCACTGCAGAGCCATGTGAGGGTTGGGTGGTGCACAGGGAAGGCTCAACCCTCCACGCGGAGGACCTCACCCTAGAATACCCAGTATTGGCTTCTGTTGTGTGCCCAGGTCTATCAAAAAGTGAATGAGTCTTATCTGCCTTTAAGAAAAGATTCCCATTTCCAAAAATAATCGGGTATTTCTTATGTGTCACAGAAAGTTAGTCAGTCAGTGGAAAGTTGTTAAGCACCTCTAACACCAGGAACTGCTGTAGAAATCTGAAGAGAGGAGGTGGTCCTGTCTAGAGTGCCCCATGAGGAAATGAACGAACACACACACACACACACACACACACGCAGATCCCAGGTGAATGAGATGGCTTCAATCTCTGAGAAAGGCTGGAGAGACAGCAGAATGGAGTAACAATAGAGCAGGCGTCTTCACTGGGCTGAGAGGCTGAGGTAGGAAGAGGGGATAATGATGTCCAGATAAGCCTTGGATGAGGACAAGAGGAAGTGTGGGCCAGGCAGACAGCCTGGGAGGGGGTAAGGATACATGCCTGGAGCAGAGGGAATGAGGGCCAGGTGGGCTTGTAAGTCATGACGGGAGTTCAAGGCTGTGGAGTCTCTGAGGTTTAAGTAGGACAGGGGATGATTTTAGAGAAAGGGTGACCAAGTACGCAGACTTTGTTGGATGCTAGCTGGTGACAAGTCCTGGAAAGACAACATGAAGATTTCCCTGCAGCTCTGTCACACATTTGAAATTACTTCAAAAGAAAAAGTGAAGAAAAAAAAAGAAAGAAAGAAAAGAAAAAATGGGCCTAGACCTGGGGAACTGTCTCAGTGGGCAAGGAAGCTTGCTGTGTATAGAAGAGAACCAGAGTTTGAATCCCTGAGACCCAAGTTAAAGAGGGAGCAGAGGAGGAGGAGGAGGAGGAGGGGGAGGGGGAAGGGGAAGGGGAGGAGGGGGGAACAGCAGCAGCAGCAGCCACCAGTAACTGCCCTGTGTGTGTGTGTAACACCAACATTAGAGAATGGGAGCAGCTGGCTGACTAGAGCTCGCTGGCCAGGCAGCCTAACCAAAATGGCGAGCTTCCATTTCAGTGAGAGATTCTGCCTGAAAGAATAAGGTGCTGGTTCGCTGTGTGCTGCTTGGCCCCTGAGCTCCCATCCTCGGGGGCTCAGGCTTTCCAGCGCAGTGCACTTGGGTCTGTCCACGAAGTGTGTTTGTGAGGGTCAGAAGGAACTCTTGAGGCGGATAGTGTTTTTTATTTTTTTTAACCACTGCCAGCTTTGTAATTTGGGAGGAGTTTGATGATAGCATCTCCTGAAATCGTGTTTTATTTGGTTATGTTGTCTGGAAGAAAACACTTGCCAGGAAGGTCCCGCGCTTCCTATCTGAAAAAATGTTGGTCTCTGTCACTCACGTTACAAATTGGGGAGAAGGCTCTGTCATGGTCTAAGTGATCAGACCAAGGGTCAGTCATTCTTCAGGAGGTCTAGCTCCCTTCCAGGTACTTGCTGGTGAAATCTGTGTCCTTGCCCTTTCAGCTCCCAGCTTTCTGCAGGACAGCAATGGCTAAGGATTCCTGTCCTAGTTAGGATTGCTATTGCTAGGATAAAACATCAGAACCAAAGCTAGCTGGGGAGAAAGGGTTGTTTGACTTATACTTCCACATCAGTCACTATTCATCATCTAAGGAAGTCAGGGCAGGAGCCTGGAGGCAGGAGCTGATGCAGAGGTCATGGAGGGTGCTGCTGTCTGGCTTGTCCTCATGACTTGCTCAGTCTGCTTTCTTAGAGAAGCCAGGACTCACAGATGCACCACCCACAATGGGCTGGGACTTCCCCACCACCCCCTAATTAAGAAAATGTCCAAGAGTCAGATATAACAGAGGCATTTTCTCCATTGAGGTTCCCTCCTTTCAGATGACTCTAGCTGTGCAAAGTTTACATAAAAGTAGCCAACACCGACCTTTTCCTGGTTGAATCACTGCCTGTAACTGTGGCCCAGAAAGATTCTCAGTATTAAGGATTCATGTCAAGCTCTGGCTTCACACAGGCAACCTGGGATCATATTTTCATTTCAAATTCTAAGCCCTTAGTCACTGCTGCCAAGTGTTTTGTGTCTTATTAGGTTGCATACATACAGACTTCTGAGTATTACGATGACCAGATCTTTAGGGACCATGCCTTAGCCTACAACTAAGACATTAGCTAATGGACTGGGTTTGGTGAGGAAAGCAAAGTAACTAACTGTGACCGTTACCGGGTCTTCTCTGGGCCACCAAGATGGAATCACCACTTAGGAAGGAGCAAAGTCTTGGAAAGTTGCACCGGGTCGGGGAAGGAGGCACCAGTTCTGTTTGAGCGACATTACCTTTACCAAAGTTAGGAAAGCCTCAAACTGGGGCTTGGGATACTGAAAGAATATCATCAGAACCCAGGCACTCAGAATCCTAGCCGAGCCTCCTAAGTCAATAAACAGGCACTGAGCTCCAAAGAGTCATAAGGAGCTGGAGATACACAGACCTCCATCCATGAATGATGCTCTGGAGGGACTGGGGGGATGGATGTAGAAGCAGCTGGTCAGACAGGTTGCAGCTAATCTACTAAGCCCAATGTCATAGGCCACTGTGATGGTTTGTGTATGCTAGATCCAGGGAGTGGTACTTTTAGGAGGTGAGGCCTTGTTGGAAGCAGGTGTGTCACTGTAGGTGTGGGCTTTAAGACCCTCACCCTAACTGGCTAGAAGCCAGCCTTCTGCTAGCAGCCTTCCCATGAAGATGTAGAAGTCTCAGCTTCTCCTGCACCATTCCTGCCTCGATGCTGCCATGTTCCTGCCTTGATGATAATGGACTGAACCTCTGAACCTGGAAGCTAGCCCCAGTGAAATGTTTTTATAAGAGTTGCCTTGGTCATGGTGTATGTTCACAGCAGTACAACCCAAACCAAGACAGTTACCAGGTGTGGGCATGTTTGCAAGGCCCAGGGTAGCCTCTGTGGCCTTAGGGAAGTGAACGTAAGGGCACATTGGGGTACAGATGTGGCTGCCATAGTAACACACACTCAGGCACCATGCTGGCTGAGGGTGGTCTGGGAAGAGGAAAGGGTGTGCCAACTGTTCTAGTCAGCCTAGGGAGTGCCTAACAAGACAAACTTCTTCCTGACACTTGTGTCATCAGGAGCTAAAGAGACACATGTGCCCTGGGCTGGAGGGCGTCAAGGAAGAAGGCAGAGGTGTCCCTTCCCTCCTTTCGAATTGCCACTCTTAAATCAAACTGTTCAATCCAGGTGGAAGAGGGTTGGCAGGGGAGGGAGGGGAGAAAAAAGAGAAGCAGACGATAAAAAAAAAATCAATAACACTGCCCCATAAAATAAATTGAGATTTGTGGAATTCACTTCCACTTGACATCAAAGATGCCGATTTGGTGAATTCATTTAAGGCCAAATTGAAAGCGTATCATTTTAATCTGGCTCCCTAAACTGCCCCAGCTGGGTGGCAAGGGCCTGGGGGGCTAGGTTCACTGTAGCTTTCCATGTTTGTTGGAGGCCTACTTCACTGCTCCAGAGACATGGATGCTCCTCTCTGCCTGCCAGGTACCCCAAGATCCAGGGCTGCAGCCGAGTTTACAGGCCTAAGAAGTCACTGAGAGATCAGGACATTGAGCATCTGGTCTTGTGCAATTATTTTGAGCACCTGAATACTCTCTCCTGCCAGCAAGGGTGTAGAGAAGAGAAAAGGCAGTCAGAGCCCACACACTGCTGTCTGGATGCTATCCTTCAGAGCTTTAGCTGGACGAAACAGCTGGTGGGCTGGGTCTTGAATCCTGGCTAACGAACAGAGACCAGATGAGTATAATGTTTATTTCCTTGATCCAGATCATCCCCAAAGAGAACAGGGCCAAACATGCTAGACAGAGCACATCTTAACAGAGGTTCACATCCAGCCTCCCTTTGGAAGCTTCCTCTAGCCCAGGACACAGATACATGGCTTCACAGTCATGCTAAGAATGAGCTGAAGCCATGTATAACCCAAGTGAAATGGTAAGGGCAGGGCAGGTACGGCTAGGATGCTGCAGGAATGTGGGCAGACAATGAAGTATCTGGAATGGGCACTTTCAGGTGCAAATTCCAACTTTATAACCTGGCGAATGGGCTTCCCCGTGCCTCAGTTTCCACCCTTCTCAAGTGAGGAACAGAAGTCTTGGTCTTGTCACGGAAGATTGTCCTATGCTCACATGATGAATGCTGTTACTATGGAAACTAGCATAATTATCAGGTAGTAAACTTCCCAAGCCATTGAGCCATACCCAGGCTCAGTTGTCTCTTGACAACTCAGTTGAAGGGTCAAGGGTCGAATCAAATGTCTTCACAATCCATGCCATACTGGATTTGCTAGAGGCTCTGACCCCGAGGGTCCCTTCCCTATCAAGTGATCATCTCAGCAGCTTCCACCCCTGAACCCTAGAACCACAGAGTAAGACATCTGGGGATCTGGGACCAGAACCGTCAACTCACGAGCTGTCCAGGAAGGGCAGTGGTCATTAGCAAAAGACCAAGTCCAAGGCTGTGCCCTCCCAGAGCCAACTCTGCCTGGCTGAGCTCTTGATCAGAGCTTTGGGATTCCAGCTTGATCCGACCTCCTCAAATCGAATGTTCACTTTAGCCTAGATTTGCAAAACCATTTGTGAATGCGTCTGTGCGTGGGCTGCTTTCTCTGGGGCCTTAAAGAAAAAACTCATTTCAATGTCAAATTCACAGCCCCAAATTGAAATGTATTCTGAACAGAGCGAGTGGCTCAGAATTTCCAGGCCCCTCCATCAGCAGCACGTCACATTGTAATTACACCTTTCTTTGTGCGTCAGCTGCAGGCCTGGAGAGGAAAATAGAAGATAATGCTGACCCTTTAGAGCAAAGAAAAGACTTTTGTGCCGGCTCCCTGAAAGGAGATGGTGGGGGAGAGGGACACCTGAATCAATCTATCAAGGGAACAAAACCATCAGGATCTTCAGCCTCCTCAGCCAAGATTGGTTCCACTCAACAGTTTCTGGAGTTTAACTCGTATTTCTTCAAATGTATTGGGAGGGAAGGGGGGAATTGGACCATTTACTTGCTAGCATATCTTGGCTCGTTTAGGTCAAAGACGATTCCTTAGTACCTCCATCCTCAGAACACACAGACACACACACACACACACACGCACACACACACACTCACACACTCACATACAAATGAATACACACACGTTTGAATACATGTGTACACACATGTGTACATAGTCTCACACAAGTATACAAATATACATAGAAACAGACATGCACACATACCACACATATGACACAAAGCGTGTCTGTGCACAGGTACTTACATATGACATATGCAGGCACATATTATGCCTCCTGAGCTTAATAATGGAGGCACGTACTTGCCTGTTTCAAAACCAGCACTATTAGACCAGGAATTGGATCAAAGAAGAGGAACCCGAATGAGACTGGAGTTAGATCATTTCAGGGGAAGGGATTCTTGTTAATTTTCTCAGGATGCTAATGATTGAGTAAAAGAATGTCTCCACTCTTAGGAGATGTTGACTGAGGTGTTTAGGGATAAAGTTGCAATATATCTGAAGCTTGCTTTTTTTTTTTAATGTCCATGGATGTTTTTGCATACACGCCCATGCACCACATGCCTGCAGAGCCGAGGAAGGGCAGAGGCGAGCACCAGATTCCGCAGAGCTGGAGTTTTGAGCTGTCCCGTGGATGATGGGAGTTTAACTGATGTCCTCTGGAACAGAATTCAGTGCTATTAACCACTCAGCTTAACCATTTGGCTCTCCAGCTGTTTGAAAGCTTGATTTTTTTTTAAAGTGAATTAGAGAAAGGAGGAAAGAGGAGAAATAGAGAGCGGTGAGAGAAAGAAATTAGAGAAAGAGGAGAGGGAAGAGAATAAACCAAGTTAGATGATAGCAATCACTGAGTCTGGGTACAGGACAGAGATATAGTCATTGTTCTAATATATATACATATATAATATATGTATACATATACGTGTGTGTGTGTGTGTGTGTTACTCCCTTGTTAGGCTCCTTAATGTAACTCATTCTCACAGCCTTTTCTACACGAGTAGAAACAGTTGGGACAGGCTCATTATTTTCTAGATGCCTGAATAATGTAGGTAACTCCACTTTACAGACAAGTGACCTGAGCTCAGGTGAATGGCAGACAGCAAGGTTAGGTGCTCAGGACTCAAGTATAAGCTGTGTCTCTAACAGCTGTGGCGTATTGCCTGCGGAGGCCAAATTCAAAGCCTCTGTCAGAGCTGTCCTTTCTGAAGTTGGCCATCCCCCCCTCTGAAGCACCATGCTCCTTAACCATGACTTGAGCAGACCCAATCCGGGCCAGGCCAGAGTACAGCACTGGGGTCCACGAATAGCATTAGTATCGCTTACACTGTGCTTGGAGACTGAAAGCTAACCATGGTGTAGCATCCAGGTCCTTCCACCTGCTGGTTGCTCAGGCTAGCCTTCTCCTTATGATCCCCTACCTGAAGAAAGAAGTCACACCAGGCCATCCTGCAGAGGCCAGACCAGCTTGCCAGAGAGAATCCCACCTATGTTCCTGCTTTGGGGATTCAGGAGCTTTGCTGCTGTCTCCCTTTCCCATGTTCTTGTTGATCCCAACCCCTCTCTGAGCACGCCAGCATTTTGCTCAGAAAGCTATTCTTCTCCTAGACTAGCCTATGTTAGTTCTCATGGTCCAGTTCCCCAGAGTTAGGAGCTAGGTTGGGGATGGGCATATTATGCCAGTGTTTCCATCCATCTACTCAGGCAAGCTCTGGGACTTCTGAGGTGTGGCTTCCCCTCCCAGAAGCACAGGAGCATCTGGGAAGTAGCAATGTCCTGCCTCCTGCCCAACACCCAATCAAACACTGAGCAGCTGAAGTAGCCACTCTGCCTCCAGCTTGAGAAGGCATCCCTGGCATAGAGAAGCTATGTGGCTCAGGTTGCCTGCTTGAGGGAGCTTCTAAGTCACCCATCTTTGACTTGAGTTCTCTGTTGCTTACACTCATGGATGATGTGTGCACAATGCCCAATGCTTTCCAGGTTGCAGCTGAACTGGCCAGTTAGGAAGGGAGCGGTCTCTCTTCCTGCTTTTGATTGTAGCTGAGCTTCTGTTGCTCCCCGAGGACAGATGGTTCCTCTTCCTCTTTCATCCCGATCTGTGACCAGGATGAAGCAGGGTGGCTTCATGCATCCCAACATCTCCTGCATGGTTTTCTGTCTGCGGGTTTCCCAAAGGCTTTTACCTGCCTTCCTGTCATTTGAGAACGAGCTGGGCTATACATTTAAAAAGTGGGAAGGAAGCAGGGAGCAGAAGTTAAATTAAAACATTATAAATTAAAATTTAATACCGTTTCTTAGGGGAGGCGTTTCCGTGGTTTCTGAGAACAGTACAACAGTGCTCCCAAACTTTTCTCTGTCCATACCCTCCTTTGATCCTTTAATCAGCTCATCTGTCTCCTAGAACTATCAAGAAAGCTGAGGAGAAGGAGAAGGAGAAGGAGAAGGAGAAGGAGAAGGAGAAGGAGAAGGAGAAGGAGAAGGAGAAGGAGAAGGAGAAGGAAAGGAGAAAGGAAGAAGGGAGGAGGGAGAAGGAAGGGAAAAGGGAGAAAGAAGGGAGAAGGGGGGAGAAGGGAGAAGGGAGGAGGGAAGAGGGAGAAGGGAGAAGAAGAAGAAGAAGAAGAAGAAGAAGAAGAAGAAGAAGAAGAAGAAGAAGAAGAAGAAGAAGAAGAAGAAGAAGAAGAAGAAGAAGAGGAGGAGGAGGAGGAAGAGGAGGAGGAGGAGGAGGAGGAGGAAAAGGAAGAGGAGGAGGAGGAGGAAAAGGAGGAGGAGGAGGAGGAGGAGGAGGAGGGGGAAAAGGAGGAGGAGGAGGAGGAGGAGGAGGAGGAGGAGGAGGAGGAGGAGGAGGAAGCTGTTTCACTATACCCCAAATCAGATTTCTATAGTATTAATTCTATTTTCAACTCCTGTTTCCTCAAGATTCCACAGTGGCCACCCCATGGAACAGCACTAGTCTAAACCACCTTGAACATAAACCACTGGTCACAGAAAGAGTTCGGACAAGAGCAGGAGAGTCCTGGCTGTGTCTGAGCCTGCTTTCTTAACTATTACTGTACCTGCTTGCTCCTTCTCTCTGGGGGCAGAGTTAATTGTGTTTGTGTGTTGTTTCGAATGCCTTTGATAGTTGAGATGTGTTTGTCAAGGCCACGAGCCTCAGTTACAAAAGTGAAAGAAGGTTCAGCAAGTCAATGAGTTTCAACAGCCTTAGAGCCACTAAGAGCTCAGGGTCCCCGTCAGTCCCTGAATCCAAAGCAAGGCTTTTATCAGGCAGGAAATGTGATGCAAAACTGGGAAACAAGAAAAGACAGGGCCTGACTCAAATACTCCGGCTGCTGTGCTAGGAGGCAGAGAGGCAAGGCTCTCCCAGCAGATCGTGCCCCCACTATGGGCACAGTTGAAAAAAACCACAGGTTCCATGTCCCCAATCTCCTCATGTCAGCAGAGCCTCCCAAACACCATTTCTCACACTACTCCTCTGCCTAGAAATCTGTGGCTCCCCGCTCTACAAAGCCGGCTTGACACATTCTGCCCTACGCAGCAAGCACAAAGATGAAATTGTAATGTTTTGTCTTGAAGGTGACAGATGAAACATGGACAGGAGAGTAAGATTCTAGAGTTCTCTGAAGAGCGCTGCCATTCTCCGCTCTGCTGGGAGCTCACTCTAGCACACCAAAGCTCGCTGGGTACAGAAATGTAGCAAATAAACACAGATCTACAGGTGCCCAGGGAGATCGGAATGAGCCTCACTCTGCCTCAGTTTCCCTATATGGAATTCGGAGACAATGAGAGAACTCCCATCAAAGAGATACTGTGAATATTAAATGGATACATGTATCAAATACATGCCACTGATATTAAATGGATACATGTATCAAATACATGCCACAGGGGTTGAACGGTGCCCAGGACATAGAAAGCACTCCAGGAATGCTTGTTGCTGTTGCTGTTTTCTTCTATCAAAAACTAGGAGTAGCTTGTGTTAACGAGAGCCAAGATGTCAGTTTCCTGTGTTAAAATAATTAATCGGGGTGCAGGCATTAGATGGAAGTGACCCTAATACCTTGGACTCTTATGTAAAAGCGAACCCAAAACCTAACTCGGGCTCAGTTCCCATAAACCACCAATTTAAAAGAAAGCCAGCAAATACAGGTAGCCAACTGGTTATTAACTGGATTCTGTGAACCCTCCTATTAGGATGGGCCAAATGGACTTCTTACTTTTTTTTTCAGAACTGTACCCTGACAGATAATTAATTTGTTCTACTCCCCCATTCAACCTATAATGACCCCTGCCCCACTTTGTGTTTCGGTCTGCTCAAACAAACTCTACCACTTTCATGTACCAAAGGCTGGTTTATCTGAGCCTTCCAGGTTTTGAATTCTGAGGCTATCCTTGGCCATCTTCATTTCCAGGCAGGCCCACCTTGTCCTCAAGCTTGCCAGTGTCCTTTCTCCTCAGTACGTGGCTCTCCATTAGCAGTTTTGTCTCTAATCCAGTGAAGTGGGCTCTCTTGAGGTTGGAGGTCCAGTATTAGTCAAGCCCCACCCATGTCATAGGGAAGAGCCCATTAACTCTTGTACCCAATGTTCCCACGCTCCTGAAGTGCCCAGTGATGGAATGCCTCATCCTGCCAGAAAGCACTCCCTAGGAAGTACTAGAGAACACCAGATGGGATGTAGCCTCTTTCTCAGTTTGTGGGTGACTAGGCAGAGACCCAAATAGCAGGCTGCACTGTTTTATATCCACCTCCCCATTGCCCTCCACTCACTACCAAGGGCCTTTCTTCCACTGGCTTCAAGTTTCACTCTATCCACCCCTCCCCCCAGCTCTTCTTGCTCACCTTCTGTTTCCTCCTCCCTCCAGGTCCCTTCAAATTCCTTCTCTAGCATTCTGTTTCTCTAAGCCCCAGTCCCAAACCTAATTTGCGCATCCAAATGCAGCAAGGTGCTTAGCAACACCAAGGGACTCTCCCTAAGCATGATCTACTCTCCTCGTGATGCAATGGTGGCCTTGAATAGCAATATTGTCTTCCTTTAAACATCTGAATCTTTTCCTTCTTCAACGCAAATTGGTCCTCGTGGTGATGAGCATCTTCCCCAAGGGCTCCTAGCAGGGCCTTCTCTGGAGCCCAATACATCAGAGTCATGGTTCCAGCCCATCCCCCCAACCTACCCCCATAGGACCCAGCCCGAATCTCCCATTGACAGAAGCTTTCTCTCCCTTTGCTGGACACTTTTTAACCTTCCCTTCTCCGTCATTCACTCTCACCTTTACCCCCTACCATGGGGGCTCACTTGAGGTATTGCCAGTGACTTGTGTTCTTCTGCCTTGGCCACCTGCTCTTCGGGTAGCTCTGGTGTAGGAGTAACCTAGATCTCACATATCTCCTGTGCTAAGTGATCCAGTGATCTCCTGCAGGCTCTGAACTCTTAGGAGCAGTGGCCCAAGCGTGTCAAGACAGTCACAGTGGGTCTCAATGCTTGTAGCAAAGCCAAGTGTTCAATGTTCACTGGAAGGTGGTGAAGAAAGGCCTTGACGGGTCTGTGCTATGCTTCCCCTGTTCCATGTCCATTTTAACCTCTCCAGGCCAAGGAGTCTAGTTATTGTCTAGAAAATTCCTTTCTCCTTCAGTCCATTGGAGTTGTTGCAGGCAACAGCCTGCTCATAGCCCACAATATAGCAGTGGCCATGTGGCTGTCTGATCTGAGGCTGGAACTGCTGTCAGCCTAGGCGTTTGTACCCATCAGCAGGTTCAGGTCTGATCCAGTAGATCCTATGGCCTGCTGGTGAATGAAGATCAAGTAGGACCAAGAAGGTCTATAACTAAGAAGACTTTTTAAGGCTTAAATAGCCCTAAATCAATGGTAAACCTGGAGAATCAGGAGGCCAAGGCCAGTCTGGGCTATATGAGATCTTGTCCTTTCACCAGGAAAAGACTAAACAGATGAACCTCTTAATCCTAATGGCCAGGACTTGGTGTTAAGGACAGAGAAAGAGGTTGTTTCTCTATCAGGAGTGCCAAGGGATTCCTCTTTGCCACGTGGGTGCCTGACACACCACCTATTCTTCCAGTGAATGGCTCTGTGGATAGCCCTGCTTCTCCTTGCTTTCTCGGCTAAAACTCCTTCCATCTGCTTAAACCCAGCCTTCAAGCCAACTTCAAATACCAACTTTCCCAGGAGCCACCTCTGAGCAGCTCTAGCCCCTTGGAGCCTTATTTATTTACCCACATTGCCCGGATGGGAGGACAAGGGTTGTATTATTGCCTGTTTCCCTTCTGAGCTGTTGGTTCCTGGAGGGCAGAATCTTGGCTCTGCACCCTCTGTGTGTCACCAGTTCTCAGTGCAGGGGACAGGTGATCCATGGGGTTAAACAAATGGAATCCAGGGCAGAGTCTTAGGAGTGTGTGCTTGCTGCTTTTGCAGAGGACCTAGGCTTGATTTCCTGTACCCACACAAGGCCTCCTGACTCAACCATCCATAATCTCAGTTCCAGCAGATCCAGTGCCTTCTTCAGTGCCTCTGTGGGCACCAGGCATGCAAAGTAGTACACGGACATATATATATAGGTAAAATACTCATTCGCAAAAGTAGAAGATAAAATAAATCTTAAAACAACAAAGGTAATATCTTTTCATTCTAAGCTGGGAGATGCACACCTGTAATCCTAGCACACATACTAGAAACCTTAGCAAGACAGAGGACTGCCAAGGAGCACTGCAGTCATCTTGAGGCTCTCAGCCTATGAACATGATAATATCCACCCCGTTTCAAGGTAACAGTCCCTGACTGATCCCAGAGGGCATCGCCCTGCATTGCTGCTGGAGCACTGACCGCTGCTCCCCAACAACTGTGGGCTGCTGGGAAATGCTGACAGGATAGCTGAGAGCAAGGCTCAGTGTTCATGATTAGTAGAGGTCTCCCAGCATTCAGGCTTGCTTGAGTCTCGGCCAGCCTCAGCCTGCTTTGGCCTCTTCTTTCTTAAGTTTGGAAGTTTCACAAGGACACTTGAATCATGAAGGCAAGCAAACATCCTTTCATCTTGTCAACATTTAGAAAGCTGTTGGGGAAACAAAACCAAACAAACAGGACAACTTTGAGTCACTTGAATCAGGACTGTGGCTCAGGGCAAAAACCCACAACAAATGCAGGCCTTGTCTTCCCCCTTCTCACATCCTTCCTCGGGGTCCCATTCAGTGGCCCTGGGGTCACTCTGAGACCCTGCTTCAGTGGCTAACAGGCAACACTGCACCGATAAGATCAGGATAAGATGAGTAATGGTTGGAGAAGCTAGAGAAAGCACCCAAGGAGCTGAAGGGGTTGGTAACCCTATAGGTGGAACAACAATGAACTAACCAGTACCCCCAGAGCTTGTGTCTCTAGCTGCATATGTAACAGAAGATGGCCTAGTTGGCCATCATTGGGAAGAGAGGCCCCTTGGTCTTACAAAATTTATATACCCCAGTACAGGGGAATGCCAGGGCCAAGAAGCTGGAATGGGTGGGTAGGGGAGCAGGGCAGAGGTGGGGGTATAGGGAACATTCGGGATAGCATTTGAAATGTACATAAAGAAAATATCTAATAAAAATTTTTTTTAAAAAAGATGAGTTATGTTGAACTCCTACATGCCAACCATATACAGCCACAACCCCCCCTCCTCACCAGCCCCTCCAAGAGTCCAGGCTGTCCTGACATCCCCCAGCTCAGGAGCTCCCCCCACAACCCCTGCTCAGCTCATCACACCCTTTCCATTGGCCTGCTTGCTGCTAGGGTGTTGTTTCCCTCCCTGTTTCTGACAGTGCAATATTGCATATAATAACAATTACCAATGACCTCCACTAGGTTGTCCAATCTCATTATTGCCGATGCATTTGGTACCTGCCACTGCCAATTTGCCTCAGCCGAGGTTTTATTCAGTGAGATATGATAGAGCTGTACAGCAATCTTTTTCCATTTAAATAGTTTAATTGAGGAAAGCTATCAGATGTTTCCAAATTTAATGTATACAACAATTTGCTTTTTCCTATCTCCTTTCAGAGTTGAGTTGGAAGCAAATGACATCTGATTCTTATAGAAGGAAAGCAATTACATTT
This sequence comes from Mus caroli, assembly GCF_978045245.1. Classification (NCBI taxonomy): domain Eukaryota; kingdom Metazoa; phylum Chordata; class Mammalia; order Rodentia; family Muridae; genus Mus; species Mus caroli. The sequence continues at coordinate 74,796,332 of NW_028227274.1, forward strand.
CGGCGTCTGCCTTCCCCGGCTTGCATATGTTTTTAAACATAAAAAGAAATTCTTAATATGTAATTGTCAGGTAATAAAAAGGGAAAAATATTTTACTTTGCGTTTATGAAGTAATTTTTCAAAAGCATAAGGGAATTACATGTTAATGTTTTATGTTTATGACTTTGCTCTAATATCGTACTATTTCTTCAAGTTTGGCCCCCCTTCTCTGAATATGAGAGACTGAGGTATGAGGCGGAGCTGAATTCTGCCTCCTGCCAGAGATGTCCTTGTGTTCCTGCCTTGGCTGTAAATGTCATGGGAATGGACAGAAGCCACCCTGACATCCTTATCTTCTCCACAGGTCTCGGTGAAGGGTGAATCCCCAAAATAGATACTGTTCAGCAAACACCTGTTGAGAGAATTACTGAATCAATCATCAGATAACTAATAAACAAATAATCAGAATGTTATCCTAGCACCCACTGCTTGCTTTGGAGAGGCTCAAAGGAGAGATGAACGTATGGATGGATGAACAGATGAAAGGATGGACGGGTAGGATGGATGAGTAGGTAGAAGGAGGGATGCATAGGTTAGTAGATAAGTTGGTGGGTAGTTGGTAGATGAATAAGTAGGTGTGTAGATGAGTGGGTAGGTGGTAGATGAGTGGGTAGGTGTGTAGATGAATGGGTATGTGTATAGATGAGTGGGTAGGTGTATAGATGAGTGGGTAGGTGTGTATATGAGTGGGTAGGTGTGTAGATGAGTGGATAGGTGGTAGATGAGTGGATAGGTGGTAGATGAGTGGGTAGGTGGTAGATGAGTGGGTAGGTGGTAGATGAGTGGGTAGGTGTGTAGATGAGTGGATAGGTGGTAGATGAGTGGATAGGTGGTAGATGAGTGGGTAGGTGGTAGATGAGTGGGTAGGTGTGTAGATGAGTGGGTAGGTGTGTAGATGAATGGGTATGTGTATAGATGAGTGGATAGGTGTGTAGATGAGTGGGTAGGTGTGTAGATGAGTGGGTAGGTGTGTAGATGAGTGGATAGGTGGTAGATGAGTGGGTAGGTGGTAGATGAGTGGGTAGGTGTGTAGATGAATGGGTAGGTGTGTAGATGAGCGGGCAGGTGTGTAGATGAGCGGGCAGGTGTGTAGATGAATGGGTAGGTGGGTAGGTGAGTTGGTAGGTGGTAGATGACTGGGTAGATGTGTAGGTGAGTGGGTAGATGAGTGGGTAGGTGGTAGATGACTGGGTAGGTGTGTTGTAGATGACTAGGTAGGTAGGTAGATGAGTGGGTAGGTGGGTAGATGACTAGGTAGGTAGGTAGATGAGTGGGTAGGTGGGTAGATGACTAGGTAGGTAGGCAGATGAGTGGGTAGGTGGGTAGATGAATGGGTAGGTGAGTAGGTGAGTGGATAGGTGGTAGATGACTGAGTAGGTGTGTAGGTAAGTGGGTAGATGAGTGAGTAGGTGGTAGATGAGTGGGTAGGTGGGTAGATGAGTGGGTAGGTGGTAGATGAGTGGGTAGGTGATAGATGAGTGGGTAGGTGGTAGATGAGTGGGTAGGTGAGTGGGCAGGTGGGTAGATGAGTGGGTAGGTGGTAGATGAGTGGATAGGTGGTAGATGAGTGGGTAGGTGAGTGGGCAGGTGGGTAGATGAGTGGGTAGGTGGTAGATGAGTGGGTAGGTGGGTGGATGAGTGGGTAGGTGGATAGGTGGGCAGGTGGTAGATGAGTAGGTATGTGGTAGATGAGTGGGTATGTGGGCAGATGAGTGGGTAGGTAGTAGGTGAGTAGGTAGGTGGATAGGTGGGTAGGTGGGTAGGTGAGTGGGTAGATGAGTGGGTAGGTAGGTAGATGAGTGGGTAGGTGGGTAGATGCATGGATAGGTGGATAGGTCATAGATGAGTGGGTAAGAGGCGGGTTTCATGGAAAGTTCCTTTAATTGGGGGAGCAAAGGTATTTAAAGCTTTAATAGGTAAGTAGGAGTTATGAGGTGATTGAATATCATTGGTTCAGGCCAAGTTCCTGGGGTTACCTCACTGGCATAAGAAGGAATCCCAGGGGCTGCTGGACATGACCTCATAAGCACAGAGGAAGTTTAACCTGGCTACCAGACTATGTTCCCTCTGGTGGGACAAAGAGGGGACCATGGTATACATTCAGGAACAGGCAGTCCCAAAGCAAGCAGGAATACTACCCCAGGACAAGATTTATGGGGTTTGGACACCCCTTGACCTCATTCTTGCTCCAGACTAGCTCCTCCGGTAGCATTACTCCTCGGCTCCACAACCTGCTGTGAAACCCAGTGAGTAATTTTTGTAGCTCATACTGCCCTCGTAGCAAGAGTCTTTACCTTGGTGTTCATTCATTCATTAATTCATTCATCCATTCATTCACTAGTTCATTCATTTGCTGCCTATCTCTCACTCTACAGGGTAAGCTTCCTGAAAGGAAGACTCGTGTGATCTGTTGTAGATGCGTGCCCCAAGTGCCTACTCAAACATTCCTCATTGTAGCCAATACCAAGTCCATGAGAATGGTGCTCAAAGAACTTGACCCCAACAATCTAAAATCTATCCCTCACCATCAAAACATGAAAGCCTTTCAAACTGAGAAGGGATCTTAAAATTGATTTGAGTGGGACACTCTTGATCTACTCAGGGAAGTAGTTTCCAAGGTATCCGTCTGCTAAAGTCTCAAGAAGAGTCACTGCTTAAACCAGGGTTTCTTGCTTCTCTGGTTGGGGTCTATCTATAACACTTGGCCCTGTGCCGTGTGGAAGAGCCCAGTGCTACAGTGTTTGCTCATGTCAGGGGCAGTGGTGTAGACGTTCGATCTCTCAAGACCTAAGGAGAGTCAGTATCCAAGCAAGAAAAAAAAGAAAGTGAGATTGGCAAGTCCAAATCTTTTCTCAAAAATTGTGGCTGTGATTGTAGCTCAAGTGCTTTCTCAGCATGTATGAAGGGATAGGATCAATCTTCAGTTCTGGAACAATGTGAAACACTGACTGTGTGGGGAAGGGGATGGCTCAGTCAGTAAAGTGCTAGATGTGCAAACCTGAGGACCTGAGTTCACAACTCAGCACTCATGTAAAATAGGCCAACAAAGGCCAACAAAGGAACCAAGGTGTTGCAACTCTGTAAGCCTAGCTCTAGGAAAGTGGAAACAGGAGGAGCCTTGGAGATGCTTGGCCAACCAGTCTAGCTAAATGGTCAAGCTCTGGCTCAATGAGGAAACCCTCTCTCAAAAAAATGAAGCAAAGAACGATAGAAGATACCTGGGGTTGACCTCGGCCACAAACACACATGCACACAAACACATATATGCACAAAGGAACACACACACGAAAAAACAATAATAAATACTTTTGTTGAAGGACCTATAATTAGTTCAGTGAACTAGCTGTGCTTCTAAGTCATTTTAAGCTATTTTCACTACTAAAATGACTTTAATTTTCAGATCCTATAAACAATACATACATATGGTAAATAACTCAAAATAGGGAAAAGTGAAAATGTAACAGTTCAAATGTCATCTCCTAAAGTAACTGCCATTGTAATTGTTTGTGTATTTATTGGATCATGATGCATAAATGTGTACCAGTCATACATTTTTCAGGCTGATAAATTATTATAAAATGAATATTAGTCTAATTACTATTGTCTTAGTTATTCTTCTAGTGCTTAGAGACAGCACCATAACCAAGGGGACTTATAACAGAAAGTGTTTAACTTTTAAACAAATTTTAGAGTATTAGGATAAATCCATGACTATCAAGGTGGGGATGGCAGGAGGGTAGTGGTGGCTGAGCTGAGAGCTTACATCTTGATCAACAAGTTCAAGGGAGGGAGGGAGGGAGGGAGGGAGGGAAGGAGGGAGGGAGGGAGGGAGGGAGGGAGAGAGAGAGAGAGAGAGAGAGAGAGAGAGAGAGAGAGAGAGAGAGAGAGAGAGAGAGAGAAGAGAAGAGAAGAGAGAGAACTAACTGGGAGTAGACTGAGATTTTGAAACCTCAAGCCAGACCTCCTCCTACAAAGCCACACCTTCTAATTCTTCTACCAACTTCAGCTCAAGTATTCAAACATACAAACCCATGGGGGCCATTCTCATTCAAGTCTCACAGGAAAGGAAAGAATGGGACCAGCTCCCCAGAATCCTCTGTGTCTGCCTCACCATTGTGTCAGTTCTTAATTGCATAAATTAGCTGTGCTGATTTGCCTTTTACGTCAGTGTGCTTCTTTGTGTTTAGCTTTTACGTTTTCTCATCTTACCTGAAGATATAGTTGTGTGGCGATGTTGACAGAAGTCATTTGTTCACTGGGGGCCATTCTCATTCGACCAATCCCACGGTAAGAATGCACTATTCCTTAGCCATTTTAAAGCCAGGAGGCATCTTGTAATTTTGGATTTAGAACATGGTGAATTGCTGCTACAAATAGTCCTGTCCTGACTTTTATTGCTCCAGTGACCACAGTCTGTTCAGTGAAGCTCAGAAATAGGATTTCTTTGTACATTCCACTGAAATAGGTAGAGTCGGTTTGCCAACGTGACTGCACCAATGGACACACCACTGTCAGTGACTGATGAGCTGAGTGCTCCCTTTACTCTGCATCTCTGTAGGCATCTTGAAGAGTCTGCACATCTACCTTTCCTACTTTCCCCCTCTCTTCTTTTCTATCATATCTCTCTTTCATCTATCTATCTATCTATCTATCTATCTATCTATCTATCTATCTATATCATATCTATCTATCCATCATATCTATCTCTATCATATCTATCTATCTATCTATCTATCTATCTATCTATCTCTCATATCTGTCTATCTATCTGTCTATCTGCCTGTCTATCTATTATATCTATCTATCTATCTATCTATCTATCTATCTATCTATCTATCTATCTATCTATCTACCTATCTATCATATCTGTCTGTCTATCTATCTGTCTATCTGCCTGTCTATCTATTATCTATATCTATCTATCTATCTATCTATCTATCTATCTATCTATCTATCTATCTATCTACCTACCTATCTATCATATCTGTCTGTCTATCTATCTGTCTATCTGTCTGTCTATCATCTATATCTATCTATCTATCTATCTATCTATCTATCTATCTATCTATCTATCTATCTACCTATCTATCATATCTGTCTGTCTATCTATCTGTCTATCTGCCTGTCTATCTATTATCTATATCTATCTATCTATCTATCTATCTATCTATCTATCTATCTATCTATCATATCTGTCTGTCTATCTATCTGTCTATCTGTCTGTCTATCTATCATCTATCTATCTATCTATCTATCTATCTATCATGTATCTATCATCTATATCTATCTATATACCTATCATCTATATCTATCTCTCTATCATCTATCTAATCTATCATCTATCATCTATATCTATCAATCATCTCTATCATCTCTATCTATCATCTACCTATCATATCTATCTATCTATCTGTCTGTCTGTCTGTCTGTCTGTCTGTCTGTCTGTCTGTCTATCATCTCTCTCTTTCATCTCTCTGTGATAGTTAAGTTTTTGCCAGCATCATTCCAAGTAAAAGTAATCTGGGAAGAGAAAACTTCAACTGAGAAAATGGCTCCAAGACAAGTCTGTGGGCACAAGTTTTTAATTGGTGGCTGTGGTGGGCTGAATGAGAATGATCCCCAGAAACTCATATATTTGAATTCTTGGTCTCCAGTTGGTGGAACTATTTAGGGAAGATTAATAAGAGGCATGGCTTTGTTGGAGGATGTGTGCCCCTGGAGCGCTCTCTCTCTCTCTCTCTCTCTCTCTCTCTCTCTCTCTCTCTCTCTCTCTCTCTCTCTCTCCCTCCCTCCCTCCCTCCCTCCTCCCCCCCTCCCTCCCTCCCTCCCTCCCCCCCTCCCTCCCTCCCCCTCTGCCTTGACCTTGCGGATCAAGATGTAAGCTTCCATTTACTGCTCCTACCTGCTGCTATCCTAGGATAGTCATGGACTCAGCCTCTGAAACTGTAAGTCAATAAACTTTCTTCTGTAAGTTGCCCTGGTTATAGTATCTTGTCACAGCAAAAGAAAAGTAATTGTAAGATGATGCTTGATGTCTCACAGTATAGTAAAAGGGTGTGTCTGGAGTGTGCATATGTCTGTTCCTGTGTCTGTACACTGAGCGTGTCCAATAGGGAAAGGTGGACACTGGTGGGCTCACAGCCAGCTTCAAGAGTTGTAAGTCCTATGTGGCAAATGACCCTGGTGAGAGGAGAGGAGTCCCTCTCTTTTGTCGGTGTTTTCATGGAAACAAGCGAGCATACATAACTGGAAGCGGGTAGAAGTGACTTTCCACCGGTGTGGACACCATCCTTCACAGGCTGTGCTAGGCTGGCCCCACATATCATCCAATGTCTAGAACCCACGGCTTAGATCCAGGAGAGCCAAGGTGGCTTCTTAAGTTTCATGCTAATTAAAGGTTCTACCACCAAACTCTCTCCTAAACAGACTAAAACGCCCCCTAGAGGGCGTTGCCAGCCCCCTGCAGGCCTCCCTGGGCAGGCCTGGGGAGGGTGAGTAGAGATGAGCAGCAGGACACAGCCCCAGCCAGGATTTCCTTCCACCTCAGCCGCTCCTTGGATGGCCGGCTGGGAGCAGAAGCCCTGGCTTATGGAGGAGGTCAGGGAAAGCGATTTCAATTAGAGGCGGATCACCAAGGTCTCAAGCCAACACAGGCAAGTTGTGTAACACCTGCCGCACGGCGACCCAAGTCATTTATCCTCTGTGGGGCCAGTCAGTCGGGGCTTTGCACGAAGCCCTTGGGCACACCCCATCTCCAGTCTCTTTCTGACTTTTGAAAGGAAAGGGAAATAAAAGGGAAACAGAAGTGGCGCCACTGCTACACTGCCCAGCTCTGTGAGAGGGAAGCGTTGTGGGCAGGCAGAGGCCGACCTCTGGGGCTAGACAGAAGCAAAGTCTCTGTTTCTCTTTTCCAGTCAGAATCTCTCATCCGCAGCCCATCTCACCCCCGGAAGCTCGTGGATTTATCCTGTCTGGGTGTCTGAGCCTCCAAGGCTCAGTACTACTCGACCTTGGCCTGCCGATGGCCTTCAAGTTCGGTTTCTTTCTCCGGCTCCTAGCTGTGTGCCCTGTTTCTATCTAGCTGGCTGCCTTATGGCTTACACTCGAATTTCATGTTCACGGCTGGCTGTGGGATGTGTGGAACGGAAGTGTAGAAGGCTGAAGAGGCGAAGTGACACAAGAGCAAGGGAAGAGACCCCAGAAGTGGTTGGTGCTGAGGCAAAGAGGTGGGGAGGCCAGGTGGCCCTCCCAAATTTCTGATGATGCTCTATGGATTTTGCATGGCCACCCTCTGTGTAGGACAGGTGTACCACATCTCTACACAGGGTGAGTATGATGCACCTCCGTGCAGGAGATGTGACGCAGCTCCTTATAGAACAGGCATGGCAGCTAAATGACCCTGTGGCCTCACAGTTAAGCAGAGTGGCCTGCTTATGATGATGTCTGCAAAATGGCAGCCAAATTCTTCATATTTACATAAACAGTCAGTGCGCAGGCTGATTTTAGAGGTCTAAAACGCCCTGGTATATAACAGTTTTTTCAGTGGATAATGTTCTTTTATTCTTAACTGTCCTTTAGCCCTGACAGAGCGGTCCAGCCATCCTGGGAATAAAGAAAGGGACCAACCTGGAAAGTAATTAATTGTTTTCTTTAATAGACGCTTTTTAGAGCTGTAAAGTAGTTCTTGCTCACAAGGACTTGGGATCCCCAGCTGATCAAAAGCCTCATTAACAATCCAAGTGTTGTGTGTGTGCATCAGTGTGCCTGAGCACTGTGTCTGTGTGCCAGCCATGTCCCAGATGTCCTAGCCTGGAGGCTCAAGCTCTAGGCTCAGTCTCCTACTGGAATGAATGACCTCAGCAAAGCCACTTAACCTCCACCAAATGGGGCCTCCATTGCCTTCCAACTCACCTCACTCGGGCATTGAGAGGGTCAACGGCGATAATGGATGTGCGATCCTTTGAAAGAGAGGACATGCCTCAGATGCCAGAATGCTCAGTTTGGAGCAGGGTTGCCCTCTTCCAGGATGGATAGCTTGCGGACCTAAGGAGCAACCTCACCACGTACACCCCCTCTACTGTTAGCCGCATTCCCAGCTACCTGTTTTAGTTGGTGAAAAATTAAGTGTGTACCCCGGAGAACTGAGAGTAGGCCAGGTCTAAACTACACTGGGCCTATTTTCTTTTCTTTTCTTTCACTGAGAAGAATGAATTCAGGATACGTTCAAGAGCATTGCAGGGAGCAGAGGTCTACAGTTACAGTTTAGAGGAGATCTTTTTTGGTTGGAGTCAGGGCGCATGGTTCGTGCTGTGGGTACTGGTGCAACGCGCACAAGCCACCGCCGCTCTTCATTCTCAGACCAGGACTTCGGATCTCTGCGTCTTCTACAAGGCCCATGTTCCGCAGGCAACTGCTCTCAAAACACTACCTCATGCTCTGGACCATGGAGGCCATGTTCTCTCTGGAGAACTGACACACTACACGGGCAGTCTGTTGCTTTGCTTTCTGTAATCACGAATGATCTACTGACTAGATTTCAGCAGTGAGACCCTGATGTGCCAACCTGTGCGCCAGAGGTAATGCCCACAAATGCTCAAACTAAGTAAAGTATTAAGGTGGGCCCATAACTATCACCTGCAGGTTAGTGAACCTAAGAACGGAGCTGCAGGGGCCGGGGAGATGGATTAGCCAAGATGTTTAGCACCAAGTTTTACAACATGATTTTGACTCCCAGAACTGCATAGTGGGAAGAGGGACAAGCTCCTGCAAACGGTCCTCTGTCTCTCTGTATCTCTCTGTCTCTCTGTATCTCTCTGTCTCTCTGTCTCTCTGTCTCTCCCTCTCTCTCTCTCTCTCCCTCCCCCCCCTCACTCTCTCTCTCTCTCTCTCTCTCTCACACACACACACACACACACACACACACACACACACTATTGACATACTACCCAGATAAATAAATAAAGTCTAAATATTTATTTGAAAAAAGAACTGAGCTATGCCACAGTTGGTTTTATTGATCTGCTGTAGTGAAAGGACAACATAAACCCATTTGTCTCCATGTAAGGACCAGGCCTGATTTAGAAAAGACGGCCATAAGGCACTAGCTCCAGGAACAGACCATAAAACCCAGGAACAAGATCATAAAACCCCCTCCCAAAGAACAGCCTGGGGATAAACACAAAAAATTGAGAAATGTCTTATCTCAGGATGGGCCAGCTGTGCTGGGCAGCCCTATTTCATCCTATAGTTAAACGTTCATGACGTAGGAATGCAGACCAATGACCACCTGTGACCTCCCCAGCACCCACCAATGAAATTTTAGATGACCTTAGAGAGTTCCCCCAGTTCCCTATGAGAAGGTCTGTGAGCCTGTCTGGGGTCACTATTTTAAAGAATGGTTGACACCTGCGTGCAGGATGTTTTTGCAGAATAAACACTCTTTGTCTTTCATTATTTTCTGAGCCTGGGATCTCCCTTCAGCAATTTTTGGACCCTTATAGTAGATGCCTTCTTAACTACAATATGTGTGTGTGTGTGTGTGTGTGTGTGTGTGTGTGTGTGTGTGTGTGTGTGTGTATAAACATGGGTGTATGTGTTGGGTATTTCGATATAGATAAAGAAGTTACTGCAACACAGAGAGAGACACACACACACAGAAACACATGCACACAGACATACAAAAACAGACAGACAGACGTGCGTGCGCGCACACACACACACACACACACACACACACACACACGCCAAGGCCCAGAGCAAGTTGATTGATGTGTCTGTAATTATCAAAGTCTGATCAACAGTCTCTCTGTTCATGCATAGCTTAGGAGTTGTCCTTTCACTTACTCTAATTTTCCAAAGTTCAGAATAAAAATTTTTTCTGTTTCTAAGCATTATTAATAAACGGAAGCATGTTAGAATTTCTGATACCAAAACCACTTCAGCAAAGCAGAATGTACCGCTAGTTAGAGTCAGCTGCTTCACTCCCCACCCATCAGAGTGTTTGAACTATCTGATTAAAACTGACTCTGGAGGCTGGAGGACACTAGTTAAGGACACTGGCTGCTCTTACCAAGGACCTAGGTTCAGTAGCCAGCACCAACATGGCGGCTCAAAACCATCTGTAACTCCAGTTCTAGGGGAGCTATCTGATGCCTCCTCTGGTCTCCTTGGGCTGCAAGCATGCTCATAGTACACGCCACGCATACATACATACACATGCATACATACATGCACATACATACATACATGCACATACATACACACATACATACAAACACACATACATACATACATACATACATACATACATACATACATACATGTGAACACTCAGACATTTAAAATAAACATAAATCTAAAAAAAAAAAACCCAAAACAACACCAATAACAAACCTCACTTTGGGACAACTCTGAGACTACACATAAGCAGGCATTTCCCAGACCCTGTACTTTTTCTTCTCCTCTTACACATGTGACCAAGGGACAGCAGAGCAAACATTCTCTGACAGTGTCACTGCAGGAAAAATGAACTGAATGCACGTGCCACAGGTCAAAACAGCACTGCTCCGTGAATGCATAATTCAATACCAAGCAAACATGCAGATTAACATTTGCAAAGATAGATTCAATAAGACACCACTTCCATCCACAGACACCATCATCATTTGTTCATAGGCATGCAAATGTTTGTAAACATGTTTCAAATGGGCTGGAAGAAAGAGACGCTAAATTGATGATGCTGGTGGCTGAGCCAAGTCCCTTCAGCTTTGAAGCTCTGGATGTCCCTATTACTCAGGATGACAATTTACAAAAGACCAAGACAAAGCAAGGCTGGGCCAAAGGTCACAGACAGATCCTAAAGGGCTTTGGCTGCAGGATTAGAAATGTAACTTTTTAAACCGGGGGTGCTCTGCTATCTTTTAATATAAAACAGAAAAGAAATGGGTCGCTGTAATTCCCACACTCAGAAACCTTTAGGGCTTTGGCCTAACCTGGCCTAACCTTCCCTCCTCTCTCTAGGCACCTGATATTGCTAGCACATTTCTTTTTTCCTTTTTGAGATTATAATTACAGCATTTTTCCCTTTCTTTCTTCCAAAACTTCTTAGACTCCTTCTTTGCTCTCTTTTAAATTCATGGCCTTTTTTTTAATTAATTGCTATTGTATAAATATACATAATATTTATTATTGTATGCATATATATTTTGCACGCACATATGTATGTATATATACACATATATACATATATATGCATATATATATGCATGTATATGCATACAAAATTCTAAATATAACCTGCTCAGTCTGTATAATGCAACTTGTATGTTTTGGGGACCAACCATTTATTTGGTTGTGAATTTCAATTGTCCAACCCAAATCCTACTCCTGTCCTACCCTACCGCAACTCTCCAGGCCCCTGGTCCCATAGCAACTGTCCAGGCCCCTGGTCCCATAGCAACTGTCCAGGTCCCTGATACAGCTACCACAGCCCCCTGGCCAACTTGACTCCCTGCTGGGGCTGAGCCAGTCCAGGACACTCCTCCCTTCCAGGGGCCAGGGTGGGGGTGGGACTGTGAAGGAGGGGTCCTGGCTCCACTAAGCCAAGGAGAACTGTTAAGCCTTTGTACCCCACCCCCTCAAGATTGCTGATCAGAAGAGGGAGGCAAACAATGGCTAGTGAATGGGAATCAAATTGAGTTGGGGCAGTGGACAGATGGGGCCTGCTGGGCTTCCCCAGCCAGTCCTATTCATTAAAAAAAAAAAAAAAGAAAAAAAAGATAATCCTGTCTCCTCCCCGAAGCTTTGCAAGAGGTGGGAGGAACTGGATGGGGGTGGGGTGTTGACTGGGAGCCCAGATGTTTTACAGACCTCAGGATCCTAGCCCACCCTTGGCAACCTTGCCCTCCAGACTATTTGTCTCCTTTTACTTGGGGCTTGAGGTTTTGTGTATTAGGTCTTCTTAAAAGGGACATCACTGTGTTGAAAGGCTGACAGCAGCCCCAGGCCACCTTGTGCTCCTCCAGGCACTTGTGTAGACCAAGGATGCTTGCGGAGCAACTCCACTGTGCAGGACTTCGCAGTCCGGAGAACTCCGATGCCTCCATGTAGTCCTAGCAATGGCCACGTTCGATTCAGAAGGCTTGTCTCGTTGGCTCAGCAACCTGGAGGTGAAGAAAATTAAGTGACTGTAAGTGGGTGGCACGGTCACTTGATTTCAGGGTCTTAGCAAGGCATCCTCTACCACACCTGCAAGTGCATATGTGTGCCTCATGCCTGAGATCACCAAAACAGCACACCTTCCTCTTGTCACCCTCCACTCCGTGGGTGCATGCGGACAGCCCTTCCATTTGTAGGTTTTCTCGCTGCTCATTAAACTCACCTCAGCCTGCATCTGCTTGGATCGCACTCACACCTAGATGCAAGTCCCAGGCACATGCTGGCCCGTGCTTCCTCCAAGGGGCCAGACTAAGTGAATTCTGAGATATTACCTTAATCCCCATATTGTATTACAAATTTGTTCTTTGAAAGTTGTCTGCCAGGAAAGAGAAGGCTACCCCGTTAATGGGGAGGAGGGATCAAGAGAGTAGCCTGAGAAATCAGGTGTCAAGCTGACCTTTTGGAGAGAGCCAAGTGTTCATTTTTGCTATTGATCCCTTTCAGGGAAAGATAGAGGTACTTTATCTCCCAGCTGTTGGGCTAGAGACAGGGCCAGCAAACTAGAGAAACAAAGACAGAAGTATCTATCTCCTAGGACTAGGAACACACAGGAAAAACACCACTGAGCAGCATCTGTTAAAAGCTTATTACAGGACTGGCCAGTCTACTGTTGGAGATATATTCCATTAAGGTAATTATTATGTGCTATAATCCTGGGACATGGCAACTCATCTCCTGTATCCTACTTGGGAAATACGTTCCATCTTGTACCTATAGTACTTCTCAATTCCTGAATGTATTTTAAATCAAGATTTTTCAAACTCCACTCCTGAGATGATCATTCATTCATTCATTCATTCACCCAACAAATGCACGCTGAACACCGTGTCACTTATATGGATGCTAATCGGGATGCAAAGGCTGTGGCAGTGAATTAAGCAAGAGATGGTCACAGCCTGCTTGTGTTGGAGGAAAGAGACATAAACCAACAGATAAGGACCAGAAATTCCAGATGGTTCTACAAGTGATGTGAAAACACTTTGGTGACCAGGGAGGGTGACGCAGAGAGCATGGACATAAAATGAGAGCTAGCTGTGGTAGCCAGCTGGCTAAAGGAATAAAGAATTTTTTTAAAAAGATGATTAAAAAACAAAAAGCACTTTATTTTCTTAACTTCTAAGTCATCTCTCCAGCCCCACAATTGTGGAGTTTAGCATAAGATCTAAGAGACATGATGCTGGGAGCATGTTCTTACAGAATATAAACAGAATCTGAATAGAAGTGTGGTCTAGTCTGGTTTTGCTTTTGGGTGGGTATATGGGGGTATTGTGTTTGTATGTGTGTGGGTGCATGGGGGTGTTGTGCTGTATGTGTGTGGGTGCATGGGGGGTGTTGTGTTGTATGTGTGTGGGTGCATGGGGGTTGTTGTGTGTGTGTATGGTTCACACTCCTACACATGAGAATTCAGAGCCCAGATGAGGACTCCAGCTTTCTTCCTCTACCACTGTCTACACTGTTCATTTCAGAAAGGCTCTCTTACGGACCTATAAGCTCACTATTTGGAGTAGCTTCAAGCTTCTTGGACCTGCTTGTTTCTACCCTCAATGCTGGGGCTACAGGCACATTTAGCTACCCCTGTCTTGTTAGGTGAGAGCTGGGGATTCGAACTCAGTTATTCATGCTTGGATAGAAAGCGCTGTTACTTACAGAGATGTCTCCCAGGTCCCTAATTTGATTTTCAGGAGCAGGGAGGATGGATTCAAAGGGGTGGAAGAGGAGGCAGAAAGGTCAGTCTGAAACGTGCTGTAGCAGTCCTTGGGGAAAGGCAACAGTGGACCTCCAAGGGTGGTAAAGCAGACCCATAGAAGAAGACCAGAGAAGCTGTGGGCGAGTACTTGGAGCCCTTGCCAATCATCTTGGGCAATCATCTTGGGTGAGAGTGTATGAAAACTGCCAAGAGTTACAATAAAGTCACTATGTCAAGTCCAGAGTTTAAAAACAAATGACGAATGAAGTATGAAGTCAAGTAGTTATGAAGGAGAGATCTCATGCAACTCTGCTAGAACCTCAGTCAAGTACCAAGAGACCACAGCTTTGACATAAGTCCCCAAGGATCTCAACCAAGCAACTGCCATTTCAAACTCATCCTGAGGCCTCTTGCTATTGATGTCTGATCCTTGTTATTAACCCTATGGCCAGTGATTATTGTATCAAACAACCTATGCATTGCCTTTGTTATGTCTTTAAAACCCCTTTCTAAATGCCTCAATCTCCTTAAATAAAAACAGGACAATTTAAGGGCTCTGCCAATCAAAAATAATTTTTATTAATATTTGTAGAATCTTTTTGTGCTATTTGGGTTGACAGGAAAGCGAGAGGGAGAAAGAGAATGAGGCTGGGGCCTCCTCTAGGTCTTTAGTGTGATCACTAGGTCTTTAGTGGACTATCACTTTGTTTACTGAGATGAGGACTGAGGATGGGGGGTAGGGGGTGGAGGATGGGGGATGGTGATGGAGGATAGGGTCGGCTCACAGGAGAAAACCACAGCAGCAACTTCCATTGGCCATGTCCAATTGGAAATGGTTGTTAGCTCCATAGCATTAGTCTATAGCAAGCCCGAGCCTGGAGATCACACTTTGGCAGCTGTGAATAGCAGAGGGGATTGAAGCCTTGGCTTGGGTGAGGCAGGAGAAAGCTAATAAGGGAGAGGTCCTTGGGGGCTGTCCAGCAGCAGTCTGACCTCAGCTAGCGCAGGAAATGACCCGAGGCTTGACCATGAAACTAACGTGACTTTGGTGATGTGATAGGGACAGGAACTAGGGGTGACTATGGAGAGAATTCAAGGTGAGAAAGGAGAGGCAGAGGCTTCAATGACCTTCTTCTGGGAGTTTTCTGCGCAGCATAAAGGAAGGCAGAGGATCAGGCTTAAGGAAAGCAGCAGAAGGAGAGACTTGAGAATCCTTTAATGAAGCAAAGAAGCTCCCAGAGTCACACATGCTAGTATGTTTAGAGATGGGAATTGCTTCTTCTCTCATCCCACCCACTCATTCCAAAAGTAGGAAAGTGGGGGCTCAGCGATAAGACATCACTGCTGTGGGGCTCAGACTACCTACAGCCCGGATGAGACCAAAGAGTTCCTGCGCCATTGCGCTGGCTGGGTTTGTCAACTCGACACAAACTAGAGTCAGTTTGGGTGATAAAAGCTCACTTGAGGAGTTGCCTTCATTAGATTGATCTGTGGGGGCATTTTCTTGATTGGTGTTTGACAAGAGAAGGTCCTACCTCTAAGCAGATGGTTCTGAGCAAGACATGGAGAACCAGCCCGTCCGTACTATTCCTCTACGGTCTCTGCATTGGCTCCTATCTCCAGATTCCTGTCTCCAGCTCCTGATATGGCCTTTGTCAATGGTTAACTTTAACCCACCAGCCAAATAAACCCTTTCCTCCACCACATTGCTTTGGTCAGTGTTTTCTCGCAGTGACAGAAAGAAAAGTAGGAAATCTGTGGATGGGTCTACAAGAGGTGAGCCAGCTCCAGAGGACCTGGGGGCGGGGCTAGCAGGCTTCTGTCTTTCCTTCAGGTTGGGCACTGCTAGCAGGCTTCTGTCCTTCCTTCAGGTTGGGCACTGCACCCCTGCTTACCTGCCCTGTGCCTGTCTGTTTTTCTTTCCTACCTAGGTTCATGGCTGAGATCTCTGCAGCTTAGAGCTGTGAGAAATTTAGCATTTTCCCACCACATCCCCTTCCCACTCCATTTGCCCCAGTGATGGAGATGGAACCCAGGGCCTTGTGTATGGTAGACGAAAGGTATATGCCATTTGTTTAACATACTAGTACCACCATTTAACATATATGTATTAAATACCTTTGAGGCTAGGAATTGTGTGTGTATGTGTGTGTGTATACATATATATATTAATATAAATATATTACTATATTATATAATTATATACATTATATAACAATATATATTGCTAATACTAATTATATATACTATAACATAATTTAATATATATTAACTTAATGTAGTCTTTTAAAAACAGATTTATCATTTTATGTATATGAGTACACTGTTGCTTTCCTCAGACACACCAGAAGAGGGCATCAGATCCCACCACAGATGGTTATGAGCCATTATGTGGTTGCTGGGCATTGAACTCAAGACCTCTGGAAGAGCAATCAGTGGTATTAACCACTGAGCCATCTCTCCAGCCCCTAATGTAGTCTTTTTAGTTATTTACTATAGGTTTTTAAAGGACAGCAGAGTCTTCAAATGAAACATGGAAACGTGTGTTTCTATGTGCACTTTTGATGGAGAGTGGACAGGCATGCAGAAACACTATTACACAGGTACTGTGTGGTTTCCCTGTGGCCGCTGGGGAACTTAGTGTAGCCGTTGCTTTCATTTCTGTTGGGTCCCACACCTCCAGTGACAGAGAGACTCTACTTTGGGACTCTCTCTCTCTCTCTCTCTCTCTCTCTCTCTCTTTCTCTTTCGGTCTTATGAGCAATTTTTTTTTTTGTAGGAAGAGATTCTTCATGGCCTGCTTCAGGGAAGAAGGGTGGCAATGAAAGACCCACAACGTGAGGACTCCCTCACGTTCTGACTCAGGAGAGGCGACACCCCAAAATCACCCACAAGAAACGGTCTTGCTGCAACTGCAAGAGGATTTTTATTCGAGAGCATTCTCGGGCCCATGGTCATACACCACGCAGGGGTAGAGGACCATGGCGCCCCGAGTAGCTGTATAAGGGGGTATTTAAAGGAAGAAACCACAACTCAAGGAAGTGGGGAGGTACCAGTTAAGAGTCACTTCCGCAAAGTCACAAGAGTCACTGAGAATACCTGGTAATTGTTCTGGTTAACTCTCAGTTTCTAAGAGCCCCTAACAATAGCACATTTGCATGGCAGTTTCCGGTGTTGGTCAGGGTGACTTTCTTTGAATGAACACTCTTTGAACCCAGGAAGCAGGTAGGTGGAGGAAGGAATGTCGCTATCAAGGTATGATTAGCATACCTTGGAGCAATGAGTCACAAAGGTCACATTCCCAAGCCTCATCCTAAAGGCCTAGAATTTTGTTACTTCTTCAGCAGGAGGTGAGGGGGACCTTCTGTTCCCACTGAATTCTCAAATGCTGAGGGACCACAAGTGGGAGTCGGTACTGTGTCCCAAGTCTAATCGGCCTGTGAGCAGGCAGGCCTCGTGTTTACCTTTTTGTGCAGTTTATACACTCACTCTTCCCTTCCTGGGGGCGGGGGGTCTCCAGGAGGGCTGCAATCCATGACTCCAGGCTTGGAGATACAGGCCAACAGGTTCATGGTCCTCTAGCACAAATGGGCTGTTGTGGCTTGGCTCTAGCACGGCCTCAGAGGTTTCTGTGTTGAACACCTGGTGCAATTCCTGGAAGGTTGTGAAAAACTTCAGAGCCTTGCTGGTGGGGAGGGTGGGCTGTTCTCTTGAAGGGTACACTGCCCCAACTCCCTGGCTACCACTGGCATGAAGTTCTGTCATCTGTCTGTGGCCCCAAATGATTGGGCCAAGCAGCCATGAATGGAAACCACAAGTCAGTGTGGTCTTCCTCCTTTTGAGTCGGTCTGTCTCAGGCGTTGTGCCAGCAGCTGACACAATTGGCCCCCTACACTGACGTAATCTTAGGGCACAGTGACAGCCTTGAATCATGAGTAAGCACGAAGCAAGCGGCCTAAGGGACTGGAAGGACTGAGCCCCAGCCCTGACTTTGCTGACACGTAGACATAGGTGCTAAGGGGAAAGCCTCCCCTAAGCCACACCCTTCCCCCTTAGACAGACAGAGAGGGCTCCCCTGAAGTCTTTCAGCATGGTGGCTTTAGAAACAGTTTGGCACATTTCCATAAGAGCCTGAAGAAGGATCTGGTGAACGGATCCATCAGAACCCCGTGAATCCAAGCTAACACACACCCACATCTGTAGATAAGCCCCGTTATTCCACACAGCCAGTCTCCGACCCATGAGAACTCCTTTATCACACTGCTGGGCTGGTCCTCTAGGGGACTTAGGTTCTGATGCTACCCTGCATGAGCCTGTTGGTCTAACCAAAGTCTTCATCTTGGGCAGGGCCCACCTACTTGCACTCCAAAGGTTCAAGATATGCTTGATAATGGCAGGGTGTGTGTGTGTGTGTGTGTGTGTGTGTGTGTGTGTGCGCAGGGGCTGCAGACCAAGAAGGCAGATATGGTCCTTTAATTTCTTTCAAGTCTTATATGAATCCAGAGGTGTGCTGTCTGTTCTGTCAGGATCCACAACAGTTTGCTTCAGCCAAAAAAAAAAAAAAAAAAAAAGGATCAAGACAAAGGTCTTTTCCATTTCTCTTCCTAAAGCAAACCAGGTAATATAATCAATTGGGCCAGTGCAACACTGATTCTCAGCATTGCAGCAGGTATTTGTGGCTGATATGACAGGGGAATAAAGAGCTTGTGAAAACCAACTGATTAGCCCCCTAGCAGGGAATGAGTCCCCATTCGTATTCATAGATCTCTCCTCATCTTTGTCAACACCTGTGTGCCCCACTTCTGCATGCTGCTGGACAACTGGGCCCTAGATGTGGCAGCAGAGGAAGTCCTGAGAGACTCTGGTGTGTGGGCCTGCAGAGTGGGGGGGGCTGCTTTCCACTCAAAACATGGCTGTGCAGAGCAAACCCCCTGCAAGAGAGCTTTCAGGGGCTAAGAGGATGTCTTTGCTTCTACCACAACAGGGCTCCTGCCCACAATGCCTCCTGGGGCCACAATGCTCTGGGCCTAGGGACTTTGTAAGAGTTTACAAAATTATTCTTGCAAAATGAAGAGAGAAGAGAAGAAGAAGAAGAAGAAGAAGAAGAAGAAGAAGAAGGAGGAGGAGGAGGAGGAGGAGGAGGAGGAGGAGGAGGGGGGGGGGGAGGGGGGAGGGGGAGGGGAAGGGGGAGACAGACAGAAAGGGAGGGAGGGAGGGAGGGAGGGAGGGAGGGAGGGAGGGAGGGAGGGAGGGAGGGAGGGAGACAGAGGCAGAGATAGAGAGATCTAAAATCAGAAAACTTCAAAATAACAAGCTTTAATCAAATGTTCTCAAAGTCCATCGTTCTGCCAACCTGCTCAACCATGACTCAAAGGAGAAGTTAACTACAAGCGAGCTTTCATGTTCTCGTGTACCAACACATTAACATGTAATCTTCACCGTGAAGGGGGATGGAGTCATTCAATGTGAACAGGCACTGAGCCACAGGGGAGGACACAGTGACTCAAACTCTAGCCTTCTGCACCAGGACCCTCAGGACACAGCAGAGACACAGAGAAACATCAAGGAACAGGCTCCTTGAGAAGGAGGCATGCAGGAAGGATGTGTTGAGGACGAATGAAATCTACTTTATTATCTTCATCCCTTAGCATCTAGACACATCCATCACGTCCTAGTGGGCTGACCTCTAGAGTGGTCCTTACATCCTCAACCTAAAGTCTTTATAATCTAGGAAAGAAACATCTATCCAAATATTAACATATGACCACAATTGGGGATAGTGAACTCCCAGAGCTAGGCTAGGCCACCAGATGTAGATGGGACAAATCCCACCTCATGGCTTTCAGACTATCTGACACCAGGAAGCCCTCTGTGGGCTGACACCTGGCTGCTGTTTACCTACATTTTACCCTTAAACTGCCCCAGCGGCTTTCTCTAGCCTTTCATTTTCATTTTTAATTGAGATGCTAATAGGCCAAGTGTCATAGAGCCTACTCTTCTAAAGAGTGTAATAAACAGGTGTTTGCTATTTCCTCAGGCTCGCATGGCTATGGCCTCTAACTCCAGAGCTATCTTGTCACTCCTGAGACTCATCCTTCATCCCACACTCTCCTCAGCCCCATGCAACCGCTTATGTACTTTCTGCCTATGGAAGTTGTTGTCCTAGACACTTAAAATAAAGGCAGTCATGCAATCTGTGGTGCCTGTGTTTATGTGTGTGTCTCAGTGTATGTGTCTCTGTGTGTGTTTAATATATGTGTCTGTCTATGTGTGTATCTAATGTATGTGTCTATGTGTGTCTGTCTCGTTCTATCTCTGTGTGTCTCTATGTTGTATCTATGTTTGTCTCTCTCTGTGTGTCTGTGTGTATCTCTGTGTGTGTCTGTGTCTGTGCGTGTCTAGTGTATGTGTGACTCTGTGTGTCTGTCTCTGCCTCTTTTTTCCTCTCCTTGTCTCTCTCTCTGTGTCACTCTCTATATGTTTATGCTGTATCTGTGTTTGTTTCTCTGTGTGTGTGTCTCTCTCTATGTCTCTGTATCTCTATCTCTGTGTGTATGTCTATGTGTGTCCATATGCAGATAGAGGCCAGGGATCAACTTTGGATCACTAATCTTGAAATTTGATAATTTCACCCTTATTGTTGAATTATTAGCAACAGTATGCTGTAGAGCCAAACTTGTTCCCTGACACACCATCTGGAGACGTTTCTTCTGCTGCTGCACATTGTCTTTTCGCTCTCCAGACAGACACTTTCTTTTTCTGCACAAAAGCTTTTAATTTCATTCAAGTCTGACTCTCCTCAGACTTCAGGATTACCTCAATGAAGTGTCTCCATTTGAGATCCTGTTAAATAGTCAGCTCTTGGAGGTTTACACCTGTGCCTTCTTCACCCCTATGATCTACTCTGACTTAAGTTCTGCACAGGATTTGCAGAAAGAGGCCCAGCCTTATCTTTTGCATCCCACTCGCCCCGGCATCCTTTACGGAAAGCACTCAGGCTTTCTCATTGAATTGTCGCTTTGCTCTCATTGAAAACCAATTGGCCATGGATGAGGGGCTCCGCTTCTGGACCATCGGCTCCATTCCACTGCTGTATGTGCGGCCTTCGTTCCCACAGCTTGAGTGTTGTGCTCTCTCTCTCTCTCTCTCTCTCTCTCTCTCTCTCTCTCTCTCTCTCTCTCTCCCCCTCCCCCTCCCCCTCCCCCTCCCTTTCCCTCTCCCTCTCCCTCTCTCTTCCCCCCCCTTATGCTCTTGCCTTCTTTTGTTAATATCTTCCTAAATATTTTATTCTTTCTGATGTTATTGTAGATGGAATTCTCATTCTAGTATCATCTTGGGGTATTCATTGCTCACGCTTAGAAAAACGATTGATATCTGTCTACTGATGTTTGTCTCCTACAACTTTGCTTAACTTATTTCTTAGTTTTCATAGTCTTTTTTTTTAGATTCTTCAGGATTACATATATGGAAGATCATGTCCTGTACAGTTCTAATAATTTCTCCAACTTGATGGTTTTTATTTTCTTTTCCTCACTCAGTTATCCTGGCTAGAGCATCACACTGTTGAACGGGATGGGAAAGAGTGGGTGTTTCGATCTAGTCCTGATCTTATTAAAGGTTTTCATCCTCACACCAGTAAGCAGGTCTAAACTAAGCGTAAGTTTCTAGCAGGCGCCCTTTCTGGGGTTAAGACACTGGCTTCTAGTTCAGTTGTTGGACTTTATCATGAAAGGATGTTGAGTTTTTCAAAAACAGATGTTCTGAACCTACTGAGATGACCAGATATGTCAGAGATACATTTTTATTTTTCAAAGTTATGCCAGAGAATTTGAGAGATGGAGAAAAAAATATCTGTAATCTCAATGCTTTGTCAAAACTGTGGATAGCTCTGGGGAGAATGAGGACAGTTAGGTGAGGCATGCAGAAAAACAAATCATTTTTGTGGGGAATACAATCTTATAAGCTTTGATAAATGCATAAGGTTATTTTTTATTGGATAAAAAATATCCAATATCCTTTTTATTTACATTTCAAATGTTAGCCCTGTTCCTGGTTTCCCCCTGGAAAACCCCCTCCCCATATACCTTTCCCCCTCCCCCTGCTCACCAGCCCACCCACTCCCACTTCCTGGCCCTGGCATTCCCCTACACTGGGGCATAGAACCTTCACAGGACCAAGGGCCTCTCCTCCCATTGATGACTAACTAGGCCATCCTCTGCTTACATATGCATCTAGAGCCATGAGTCCCACCATGTCCATCCTTCTCAGAAGGGGAAAACAAAACACCCATGGAAGGAGTTACAGAGACAAAGTGTGGAGCAGAGACTGAAGGAATGACCGTCCAGAGACTGCCCCACCTGGGGATCCATCCCATATACAACCACCAAACCCAGATACTACTGTGGATGCCAACAAGTACTTGCTGACAGGAGCCTGATATAGCTCTCTCCTGAGAGGCTCTGCCAGTGCCTGACAAATACAAAAATGGATGCTCACAGTCATCCATTGGACTGAACAGAGGGTCCCCAATGAAGGAGCTAGAGAAAGAACCCAAGGAGCTGAAGGGGTTTGCAGTCCCATAGGAGGAACAACAATATGAACTACCCAGGACCCCCAGAGCTCCCAGGGACTAAACCACCAAGCAAAAAGTATGCATAAGGTTATACAACAAGAGATCCCTGCCATAGACACTATCATCATATGCCTTATAACTCCTTGATAGCCAGTCTCTTCCTCCATGCGAAGCCCCTGAAAGCCACTGATACGTTCTTCACCTATAACGTTGCTTTTCCCAGAATGTCATATATAGTATGATAATGTCTTTAAAGTTTATCTTCTTCCACTTAGTAACACTGCATCCAGAATTAACATGTGTTGTGCGCATCTGTGGCTTCTCTTTTGTCACTGCTGAGTAAATACTTAGTCCACACTGTGGCTGTGCTGGTATCTATTACTCATGTGCTACTTGGTAAACACTTGACTTGTTTTGTGTGAGGCACGCATGATCATTAGGGCTACAATAAGTATTCTCACCCACACTTTGATAGGAGTATGATTTCATTTCTCTTAGATAAATATTTAGAAGAAGGATTACTGGCTCATATGGTAGCTGGCTTGGCCTGGTAAGAATTGCCCAGCTGTTTTCCTAAGTGACCATGTGGTTTTTCAGAGCCACCATCATACTGTTAACATGTGGGATGTCCAAATACAGACATGCTAAAATGGTGTGGCCAGTTGTTTCACTTGGCTTTTCTCCCTGCTGGGCTTGTAGTGGTGTCAGTGACTGACACAATTTTGATGTGTTTCTGACTTTCTGCACATGTGCTTGTTTTGTATATCATGGAAATCCTAGCCAACCTTCAATTTTATGAACCAGCTTTTCCTATAATAGTAAACGGAGCTTGTCCCACTCGGTGACCTTTGTAAGTCAGCACGTGCTCACAGAGTGAACGTGATACAGGCTCCTCCTGTGGGGCTGGCTTGACTTCGATTTTTGTCTTCATAAGCCATGCAGCCATAAAGGTCTGCCCAGATTAGCTTTGTCTTCTGAGAGAGCTTTTAAGGGTAGAGTCCCAGAAGTGGGGTTCTTGGGCCAAAAATATAAATGTTTTTGTTATGTCATTGAATTGCTTTCTGAAAGGTTATATCTACTTACAAGACCACTAGGAGTATGCAACAGAAACAGTTTGAGATATTGGAATGAAACAAACTTTTAAAGGTTTATTTATGTATGTGAATTCACATGTATGTATATGCACATGTATGTATATGTACATGTATGTATATGCATGTGTGTGTATATGTATATATGTGTGTGTGCAAATAGAAACTGGAAGAGGCCATCAGACCTCCTGGAGTTGCATTGTTTCTGGGATATCTGGCCTGTTATATGGGGGCTAAAATCTGGAGTGCCCATGATTATACACCAAGAACTCTTAACCACTTTGCTATCTCTCCAGCTTCCACCCACCCACCAACGCAATTTTTTTTTTTAGAATAGTTATCTATCAGGACATGGTGATACACCATGTAATTTCAGCACTGTGGAGGCAGAGGCAAGATTATTGACCCAAGTTCAAGGCCAACCTGATCTAAAATAGTGAGTCTCAAGCCAACTAGATTGTTGTCTGCACACACATGCATCATTTAATGCACAAAATGAAGACGTTTTAGAAAAAAGTTAAATTCTGCTTAACTCCCTGCTACTCTAGGACTGAAATGCTATGTGCCCTAAAAACATTAACCCAATATTAGTATGGCTGACAGGTTGGTAAGTTAAACCAAGTACAAAAAACCCGAGATGATAATATAGAAAACACTGAAAGGCTTGGTTTAACTGGCGGGGCTTGTGAAGTAAATGTAGTTTAAGTAACATTTTTGATTTCTAATAAGGTTGAGTAATGAGTAAACTTTCATTTACTGATTTTATTTCTTATTCTAGGATACACACACACACACACACACACTTGGGGTACAATGTATGTATAAACATATACTTTATAGTTTGTGGAAACATTGTATGTTCTTATTAAGTAACATAATTGTAAATAATGAAGAGACTAACCCTTTATCATACTGGCTACAGTACTTTGCTTTTACAACATAGATATTTTGTTGTTCTATGTAGCCAAATCTGCCCCTCTCTTCCTCTAACAGTTTCTATATTGCTTCCAAGCAAAACAGAAATTATTTACAATCCTCTCTCCTGAGGCTTGACAAATGGTAGATTAAGTTTTTCTTCTACATTTTTCACAAGGCTTAAAAATAATTATCATGGTAACATATATAATTTATATTGCTATATAATGGAGTATATGATCCTAAGAAGACATTTTCAACTTGATACCATAATTTAAGTGAAATATTCTATGAAGGCAGCACAAGACTGAACCTAAATTAATCTCAAAATGACACTAATGTCCTATTCCATTCACCATTCCTAGCTATCATGTGCATTTAATATGGGTGATCTATAAGCAGTGGCTAACCCCCACCCCCAGTGTTGAAACAGCGGAGAGATGTTCCAGAGACTGACTGGGCCCTATTTGGAATCAGATGGTCTCTCTGGGTCTCATACTGTGTCCCACATTTTTAACTCTCGTAAACTCCCAGAGATCGATATTGCATAGCCAGAGTCACTCTGGAAACTCTGGTGTCTAGGATACCCAGCCTCTAGAATTAACCCCTGGGCTGTCAGGAGCAGCCTCCCTGGCCTTTTTTTTAAAATCCATTGTATCCCATTGTTCATTCTATTAGTCTGTTGATGTTGGAAGCAAGCAATAACTCTCCTGTCTCAACCCAGGGCAGGCAAGCCTTTTCTACACTGCAGTCTGCAGTTGACTGTGTCTTTGTTTGTTTGTTTGTTTGTTTGTTTGTTGGACTCTTCGGACAAGACATGGAGCAAATTCCCTCACATAGAAAGAGCCTTTTCTTAGACTAAGACCTTCTGAATGAGCAGGGGCCTGCCCAATGCCCCCATTTTGAACAGATAAAAGAAATGATGTCATATCCTAGAGTTATGCTGGGACTGAACATCCCCTGAAAATCCACTGGGAAACTGCAGAGAGCACGCGAGTGGCAGACAGCGGTTCACTGAACCGCAGCCCCTCTCACCCCATCCCAATCAAGACGAAGAGGCACGGGGGCCGCAGAGCAGATTCACGGTTGAGGCACCGTCTCCTCCTAAAGGGCACAGGAGCAGGCCAAGGGGGCAGAAGCAGGAAGGAGCCCAGCCTCTCCATCTAAATGAGGCAGGCTCTCCTCGGGGGCTGTCAGAGCACTCAGTGTTTAGTTAAAAACGCTCCAAAAGAAAGAGAGAGCGTTAAGGCAGAGAGCTTGAAGTGGATCCCGAGTAATTAAGTGTATAAATTAATTCTTCCCCCAAGAAATGTGCCTCTCCTATTATTAGATTCTGTTCTCGAAGGAGCTACATCCAAGGAGTGGGTTTCCAAGAGAGATAGAGTGAGAGAGCGAGAGAGCGAGAAGAGAGAAAGAGAGAGAGAGAGAGAGAAAAACACATTCTGGGCTTTGCTGCCTGAAGCCTACATTAAAATAAGTGTGGCATGGTGTGTCTTTAAAAGAGAGATCTGTGGGAAACTAACGGATTGTCTGTCAGAAGGGAGGGAAAAGATGAAATATGGCCACCTCAGCCCACCAAACGAACGGATGAATAGGAAAGCGCTTGTCCAGCCAAGTACCCAAAGGGATAAAGTCCAATGATAGCCTTATCAACTGCTTAGCGCATAATGCATGTGCTGTTTGGATGGTAGTAACGTGTTTTGACTTCTCCCTATCTAGAAGGAATGAATCAAATACGAGGAGAGCTGGAACATGATTTTCAACCCATTGCTTTTGATTAAGTGCCCGAGCAGGCAGGTCCTGAGACTTGCAGTAATACTAATGGGGCATAAAGAGCTATAAAAAGGATGGGGAGCACAGAAAGGATGGGGGGCTACTTTTGTCCAAATGCCATTATCCTGGAATCAGAGACCCTGGGTGTAATATGTCCGCAGTTAACCTTTTTTCTCTGACAGGAAATTTTCCCCGTCTACTCACACCATCAATTACGCAGCATTGGGCCAGAGTGGTGAGTGATCGCTTTATTTCCAGTGGAAAAGACACATATGCCAGGCTCCCAAGCGCAGAACGCCTAAGGCCCCCGAGGGCCTTGGCCAGGGGCGAGCAGGAAGTGAGGGTCTGTTCTACTCAACATCAGGCTTTGGACCAAACTGTTGATTGTTTTCTCTTTGTTCGCTCCTTGGCTTGCTTTGGGAGGCTGAGATGGACTAACCGAAACCAAAATATTATCATTTTGATCCTAAAAGTAGTTGTCTAGCTGAGGCAGGCCACCCAGAGAGGAGCCTGCAGCTAACACTTAATCCAAGAAGCAGGATTAGGCTGGAAGCTTTGAAATGCTGGAATCCGCAGTGTAAGGAGACAAGCTATAGAAGGACCAGTTTTCTGGAATTTTTAGCTGAGCTACCTATTTGGCAGGGGAGGTCATTTGGTATCCATGCCCAGAGAATCAGGAGTCAGACTCTTGCTCTCCTCTTAGCTCTACCCTAAGGAAACGGCTCTACTAGAGATCCTCTGGCTACCACTGCAGCATCCAAACTTCACGGTACATTTTTTCTTTTCTTTTTTTCTTTTGTAATCAGCGAGTTGCAGATTGTCCAACTGTTCTGTCATTTATTGTAAACGGCTGCAAAAAGAAAAAAAAAAAAAAGGAAAAGGAAAAGAAAAAAAATTCCACGACGCTATAACACAGTCCTGAGTGTAAATCAAACATTCCTTGTCATGTTGATAGCTTGTGTTAGTCTAATGTATTTTATATTACTCAAAAGCTTTGAAACCCTGCAGCTTTCTTCATATAGGCCATTATGCGGTTATCATTAAATTGTCTTGCAAAGAACATTATCGGTAATTATAGCAGACACTAAAATCAAATGATCAGAGTGGGACCTTTAACACCAAGAGGAACCATTAGAAGTTAATCAAATAAAAGGATGAGAATAATTATGTTAGGATTAAGCAGTAATATGCCAGAAGTTATATACTTTGCTGACTATATATCTTTACTCCCAGCTTCCTGAATCTCCTTTTCGTTGATGTGTTTTTATATAATACTTTGGCACAGGATGGAAACGGGTAAACGGCAATATTTTTGTCGTGCCACAATTGGGCTCGAAGGTTCATAGGCTGTTCATATCTAAATGCCATCGGAGGCAGGGAGGTAATGACGAAGATAAAAATAATAGTAATAAAAAACATGCAAAGCTGGGAAAAAAAACCATTGGTCAATGAAGCACAGCAAAGATAAAAAAAAATGCCTGCAACAGGCACAGGTGCAGAGAGGGGTAATTGGCTGGCTGCTCCGTCTTGGAGCCTAAGTGGTTTTTATGCAGGCTTTGCAGCAAGCCAGTGGTCCCGTAGACTCTCATCTGCCCCAGCCAATGTTCATGGGAGAATTACAAAGTAGGGGACAGTCATGGTACTAGGGAGAGGAGAGCTTCATAACTCGTCACTCTCAAGTCCATCAAAGCATGCACCTCTGGCACCTTGAAGACAATCAACTCTGCTTTGCAATGAGCTGGCAGGAACACGTGACCTCAGTGACTGAGAACTGGGCTCCTGTGGGAGAAAGGTGCCTCCCCCCAAATATGGCCCATCTTAACAACCACATAAAACTGGAGCCACAGGGCAAATAGTATCCTTGTAA
This sequence comes from Mus caroli, assembly GCF_978045245.1. Taxonomy (NCBI): domain Eukaryota; kingdom Metazoa; phylum Chordata; class Mammalia; order Rodentia; family Muridae; genus Mus; species Mus caroli. The sequence continues at coordinate 74,824,492 of NW_028227274.1, forward strand.
GCAACTAGGAAGACAGAGATTGTTTATAAAATATCCATTAAGAAATAAAAGATAGCACTCCACTTTTGCCCTCTTATACTTAAAAACTGGTTCCTACTAACAGGTTTGCCTGTTTTCTGAGTTAATGATGCACACTGGGATATGTATGTTGATCACAAAACATCCTGCTTAAAATGCTGCTGCTTTAACACAAAGATACACGCGGCACAGTCATTTAAATGTCAGTGCCTGACCTAACACCTGTACAATGTTTATGGCTCGACCTTTTTTGAGGCTTCGTAAGATTTAAAAACGAAGGTACTGTTCCATTACACAGTAGTCAAAACTGAGGTCATTCAGATATGGTTAGAGAGTTGGGAGCAGAGGTCAGAATGAGTCTCTTTTGGGTATGAAGATGGGTTTCTCTGCTACTCTCATATCGGGGGTGGGGAAGGGGAGGTATCCGATCCCAATCCCAGAACTAGCAGTGCATATCACCTTGACCACATGTGGGGTCAAGGCTGTGAGAACTTGAAAGTAGGCTTTTCAAGCCATTGCAGCTATTCTCTGGGGAGAGTGTTTTTCTGTTGCTTTGGATGTTTCCAGGCTACAAACGCATACCTCAGTGTGGGACTCAAGAGAGGGGTCCACCTAGGAAAAGAAGGCAAGGACACACTTTAAGTGGCAGAGGAGAGTGGGCTTGAGTGGATGGTAAGGCTGAACTAGGAGGCTTAGACTCAAAACATCTCCATGACCTGTTTGGCCAAGGAACTGCAAATTGCAAGTCACTCAGGGTAGAAATGAGAATTTAGTGGGGATTTAGACACAAGCATAGGCAGCTAAATGTCACAGCTGATGAAGAGGCCCCTAGTCACATAGTCAAGCATGAACAGATGGTACCTCGCTCAATATTACATGGTACTTAGTCAGATCAAGTCCAGAAACCAGTAAAGAACCAAAGATCTAGGAATCCCAGTCTTATCAACAATAAAGGATGTGTATAGGGAACTCCTTATCAGGGTTCACAACTGTGAGTTCAAAGCAAGTCTTAGGACTGGTCTTGCCTTCGCCTCAGAAGAGCTGGCCTTGGAACTTGAGACACCAGTGTCCAGAAAGAACTGAGAATCCCCCAGTTGTAGCTGCTACGCCAGGCTGCTCTCATCTCGGGCGTCATTGGAGCATCCCAGGCAGGCAGAACACTGAGGGCAGACCTGGAGGTGAGAACCAGAGACCACAGTGGTCAGGACAGACACAATGGAGGGTTGGCCTGGCTACCAAACAGTTCACAGGTAAGGGACAACATCTAGAATGTGGTCTCTGAACTTTGGGGCTGTTCTATTTATTTGGTCTTGGGTGTTTGTTTATGGTGTTATCTTGGTTTTTTTTAAAGAACCGAATAAAATCCCATTTCTCTGTTTGTTAAAGATGATGTAAGAGTGTGGCCAGGAAAATGACAACCATTTCTTAAAATAATCCCCAGAAAGAAAATTAGGTGAGGTAGGGTAATCTAGGGGTTAGGGACAAATATGCCAGATTCTCTGAACCTCAAGAGCAGAAGGAAAATCTGCTTGAGGAATTGCCTTCACTTGAAGGTGTGTCGTTTGGGCTAGGGAGATGGCTCAGCAGGTAAAGACCATTACTGCCAAGCCTGAGTTCAACCCCCAGGACCACATGGTGGAAAGAGAACCAACCGGCTCTGACAAGTTGTTCTCTGACCTCCACAAGTGCATCGTAGCACTAACACGACAACCTCTCCTAACAAAGTAAATAAATGTAAGGGAAATCAAGTATTCTGGGACATGGCTGGGGACACTTTGCTTTGTCACTGGGTTTCAACAACAGAAGCCACAGGAGGGAGAACCAGAGGTTATCTGGGGGCACCTTACAAAGTTTAGCAATCACTTGATCAATCCATCAGACATGGGGGGGGGAGAGAAAGCCCCAACTTCCAGAGAACACTGTGGAAGTTTCCTACCCACCTGAGAGATGGGATGAGCCCAGTTGATGTTCTCCTTAGGCCTCTGTACTTTTACACAGACATAATATTTTATAAATTTAAAAAAATAAAGCTTCTGCCCCATTATTTTATCAAAAATTCACAGTAATCACATTGGATAGAAAGTGACACTTTTATGTCATCTTATAGATGAAGAAACTAAAATGAAGGAGCCAGGGTTCTTTCTCATGGTGACAGCTCATTTTGCCATATAGCAGGGACTGGATTCAACTCTCCTGACCTGCCTCTGACCACTATCTGTCTGGTTTAGTGTGCACACTCCTTGGAGCAGAGCCATCCCTTCCAAGGATAATCTAAACAGGGGATGGTGTCGGGGACGTTAGTATGGGGAGTCTTATTAAATTCAAACCAACTTCAAGCCTCCATCTGCGAATGAATTCTTACATTTAGAAGCATGGCCCTTGAACCGTGGGGTCATTCACCATTCCTTTCTCCTCTGACTCTTTCCCACGACTAACAGTACACAAGTCCAGTTAAGCCGTGACCATGTCACCTGTTCATGTGCTGTTTTCAAGGACACAGCCCTGAAGGCTACTTCCGGATAACAGCCCTGCTATTCAGGGGAATTAGAGGTGGGCAGGAACTCTTGCAGATATGGCCAAGCATCGTTATCTGTGAGGTTGGGGCAGGAGCCAAAAAGGTATCCTATTCGGCCCCTCCCCCACTCCTTCTACTGAGCTCTTAAATTAGCTGTGAAAACCCAGGTGTCAGCTGTCCCCCTGGTACAAGCCAGATGAGCCATTAAAAATGCCAGGAAGAAATGAATACCTAAATCACTGTCTCTCCGAAGCCAGAGGCTTCCCTGATCACATATCCCATCCTGGGTTTTTTTTTTTGTTGTTGTTTTTTTTTTTTTTTTCTTCTGCAGATGGATGTCTTCTTTCAAAATCTGATGGCCACAGTGACAAAGGTATGGCTTTCGCCTTAAATAACCGTTGGAGTCTTAGGCCGATAGATTACCATTTTTTAAGGGTAATATTTGGTTTCATCTTGCAACTACTTGGGGAAATTTAGCACTGAGTCAGAAAGGCAGGCCAACAAGTAGCACTTCATAAATTGCTGGAGCCCTAATCAATACATATTGTCATCCACTCTAGTCCTTCAGGCGGATTTCTCTCTGTCCTGAGTCGTCGGTGTATTTTATGAGGTTGTTGCAGTCTGGGCTTGCATGGCTTGGGCCTAATGAACCTGTCACCGCCGCTATTGATTGACATGCCAGTGTAAGTGAGACAGGCGATTCCGATTGACTTCCTAATTACTGCTGCTGGGCTGCCTCGCCAACTGCTAAGGCCAGAGGTTAATAGTTTTGATGTTCAGCCGCTCCTAGCGATGGAGGCAGGCTCCTCAGTAGTCAATACCCGAATCAGGTTCTCAAGGCTACTGCCGGGCCTGATCAATTAAGGCCTTCACCTTCCTCCGGGTGCTGGTTGACAAGAGGCTGATGGGTGGAGGTCAGAAGCAAATAGTTTAAGGGAGTTTAGCAGGCTCGGGACGCACCACCCATGGTCAAGGACTGGGCCAGTAAGCAGGCTACTATCTGGTGAGAAGTGCTGCGGGGTGGAAGCAACCGGAAGCTGGGGGGTGGGGTGTGGGGGGGTGGAAGCAACCGGAAGCCCTTTGCCAGGTGTTGATTTGCTTTCCTGTGTCCTCACCTTTGCGGCAGACGGACTGAAGATTGAGTGATCATTTTTTCCCTCCCACAACCAGCTCCGCCAGGTGCCACAGACTCTCAGAAACTTAGCAGCCTCGTCCAGGCTGCTCTAACCCTGAGCCATAAACAGACTCTTATTTCTCAGCCCTGGAAGCTGAAGATCAAGGTAGACTGTATCTACGTCATGGCAAGAGGCTTTTGGGTGTTCTCACGTGGCAGAAGGAGGAGGGGAAGGCAGCTGTTTGGGGCCTCTCTTATGAATCATTAATCCCCTGTGACCTTATGACCCCCCCAGGCCCCACCCCGGACATTACCACATCCGTCACTGGGTTTCAACATATAAGTTCAGAGCTGGACACAAACATTAGAATTGTAGGGCGCGTGGAACCTTGTTACCAGGCAGGCATAAGAAACGGTTGGGAGTGGAGCCATTCCCTCCATGCCTCTACCTGCCCTGGAACACGTAACCATGACAACCCATGGAGGACCTTGGGCATTGGGTCATGCAGCATAAACACCTGGAGTTCTTCTCTATGCTAATGAGGTATCTAGACAGCCCGAGCCTTCAGCCAATAAGCTTCCCTTCCTGGGTATTCCTTCCCCGAATAAAGTTCACCTTGAATAAAGTGTATGCATGTACATCCACCATTAAATAAACCAGTATGAACAAGCAAGTGTCGTCTTAGAGAGCTGTTTATTAAGGATGATCACGGGTAAGGCCTTTGTTTTAAATAGCCGCACCTAGAACTCACGAGTAAAGCTTTCTCTCCTCCAGCTGCTTCTTTACATCAGACCCGATTCCAGTTGTGCTGGGCTCTGCCTTTTCTCTCCCCACCTAGCACGCTGACACTGCGAGAGGAAAGGTAGACCTCTGACCTCTGGCTCTCGACTTCCTCTCTCAGTGCTATGCGGGTGGCACTCAGGTACCCAAAGCGGAGACTGGAAATCACTGTGAACCCTGGTTTTGGGACCTTGCTCTGCCACCCACGGCCAGCAAGCTGGCAGCACCCAGGCATCCCAGCAGAGAGGCAGGACACAGTATGACAGAAAATGAAATGACTTACACAGTTTTCATCCATCCAGCGGAAACAGATTGGATATTTACCCTACCCAAGGGAGAGTGGGGGTGTGCTGACTCGCAGTTGGTTTCACTAATCACAACACTTGCTTTCAGCGTTGATGATGCTAATACATCTTTAATAAAAACCTCCCAATACGCCATGCCGTAGGTATGTATAGGAGTCAAATTATCAATTTTTGATGAGAAAATGAAGGCTCAGCAAGAGGCAAGTCATGCGAAGCAAAGATGCCCAATGCCTGCACCTAGCAACTCGCAGACCAATTGAGGCAGGTCAGACTGGTGGACCAGTCTGCCGAGCATCCCTCTAACCACCAGGACCACCAACTGACAAGGGGGTCTCCAAAAGCTAAGGATACAGTCTGAGGAAGAGCAGGAGGCAACATTAGTGCTATTGATGACTTCAAACTCATGGTTGAGAATAAAAGACATTGAAGGATTTTTTGTGACACACCCCCCTTTCCAAAACCGAAACAGTCTAGACAGGAAGCCATTGCAGAGAGGGCCCTTACAAATGTGACAAGGATGCTGAAGTGTATGTAGGTCTTCACCGCTTCTGGCAGTGTGGTGAAGGACGCGAAGTTATGCCAAGGGCTGGCCACAGAGAATTTGACCATGCTCCAGTGGGTACATGGGCAACACAAACTGGAACTGGTGGGGCTTTTGTTTGTTTGTTTGTTTGTTTGTTTGGGGGAAGGGCCCAAGGGTGAGAGTGTAAACCTGGGAAGAATGGGAAATGAGTGTGATCAGTACACATTGTGTAAGATTCCCAAATAATCAATACAAATGTTATGTTGGTTTTTAAAACATAAAGGAGTATGGAGAGCCGGGCAGACGCTTCCAAAAGGCCTCACCCAGCAGAGTCACACAGAACAGACTTAATTTTACAGAAATGAGTTTTGACACTTGTACAAAGTTGTTTATCATGGAGGTGCCCTAGAGACTCAGTGCCCGAGGGGTTTATTGGGAACTGGATTGCCTAGCTAGCGTCTGCCTGGCAATGTCAGATTCCACTAAGGAAAGCAGGTGTTCAGCATAAGCATATAGTTTGTAAGAGCTGCTCAAGAAGGGCTTGGAATGGGGGGAACTCTCCTTTAACTGCGCAGGCCTTGAAAAGGACAGTGGTCTTGGGCCTGAGATAGTAGCTCTCGTCTGCAACCAAGAACAAAGGTGCAAGGTTAGAGATGGGAAGCACCATGAGGAGTGGGGAACACAGCCAGAGCCTCTGGCTCTGGGATGGAAGGCTGCAAAATGAGCAAACACTTACAGAAGGTCTCACCATTGTATCCAGTAGCCCAGTACCTGTTTTACCATGCTACCTCTGTGTGTGCACACATGTATGTGTGTGCATGTGTGAAAGATGGCCTTGGGTACATGGCTAGGCAAGCATTCTACTTTTGAGCTACATCCTCAACTCTTGATTTTCTTAGCTAGGGTTATTTTCACAGTCCAGACTGTCCTTGAACTTGTGACCCTTCTCCTTCACCCTTCCAGGAGCAGGTATGCAGACATGTATCACTTTGTCTATTTTCTATGTTTTTTGAGACTTTCTAGACACTGTCCCTTCTAGGGTGAGAAGTTCTTGGGAGCAATACAGAACTCCCTGTACATACACACACACACACACACACACATGTCTCCTGTCCATATGTGCTAATTCTACCTCTTTTGTGTTACACAGAGCATGGCACGGTGCCTTCCTCATTCTCGTTTGCTCTAACAACCAATGATCATAAAGGGAAACTCCTTATCTGTTTCCCTCTGTAGCTGGATTAATCTGAAATTTAACCAGGCCCATTCCCATGTAAAAGAACAGTAAAGAACTCTGAGCCTTAAAATATGAACTTGGAGAGAAATGCCACTGAAGCTTCAACCCTCCCAAGGTCCTCCTGAAGGAAGACATGTTCCACCCCCCCGAAGTACTCTTCCTGCAAGCTCCCTCCCTCTCCCTCTTTTTCCATATCCAGCTTGATGCAACCTTCACAAGCTTCATTCTTTTATTTAAAAGTAGGAGGAAAAGGAAAAAGAATAGGCCAAGATGGAAGCTAGCCTCTGAATATCAGGTTCTTTGCTGTTATAGGTGATAAGCCAGATTCAGAGACCAACATGTCCTGGAAAACCTGGGACTGTCCTAGTTTTATACTGAAGTCCATGTCCTGGGTATATATGATGGTTTGCACCATAGCCAAGGCAGAGGCACTTGTGCAGAAATGGGAGGATTTTACCTGTTACCCTGGAGAAAGGTGCAAAGAGGGGAAACAGAAGAGAAAGGTGGCTGAAGTGGCTGGGACTGCACAAGAGGGATGCTTGCTCTCATGGTGTGAATGTGTGTGTGTGTACATGTGTGTGTATGTGTGTGTATGTATGTGTATGCATGTGCATATGCATGTGTGTGTATATGTGTGCATGTGTGTATGCATGTGCTTGCATGTGTGTATGCATGTATGTATATGTATGTGTATGCATGTGTGTGCATGTGTGTATGCATGTGTGTATGTGTATGTATGTGTGTATGCATGTGCATGTTGTATGCATGTATGTTTGCATGTGTATAGGTATGTGTGTCCATGTGTGTATGCATGTGTATGCGTGTGTGTTTGCATGTGTGTGTATGCATGTGTGTGTGTGTTCCATCCTCAGCCCTTGCTCGTCTGTTTCAACTAGCTGGTAGATCGGCAGTATACTCCCTTCAATCTCCTTAGCCAGTAATAAGCTTGACACGAATGCTTTCCTCTTTTCCCTTTTCCCTATTTCCTATTTGTGCTCGGTAGACTAAGGAAAAGCCCTGACTTTTTCATTCAGGTTGATGTGGTCTGAAACAAGAACAGCAGACATGAAGATGACCCACAAGTTGGACCAAATCAGTATCAGCGTGATTCGGGGCCAACGTGGCCTCCACAGATGAGCCACCTGGGAAGTCATTTGAACTTCAGTGGATTTTGGACTCTTTTGCAACATGGACAGTGGATGGTCCATGTATACTGACAGCCAACCACTTTAGGGCCAGCTCAGGAAGATGGTGAGACAGGGGGACTAAGCTTAGTGGGACTTACTGCTGCAAGCAGAAAATGTTGCTTTTGACTAAGCTCTTGTTCCCTTAGTGTCTGGTACTTATGGCTCCTCTTCCTGCCCCCCTCCTCCTGCTCCATGGACGCTCAGATAGGTCCAATTTTCTCAACTGATTTTTGACATTTTCCGGGAGCTCAATTTGATCTTACTCTGATTGATTGTAGGAATTCTTGGGGTGACCCAACTGTGCTCTGCACTTCCAAAGCCACACTCATCTGTTCTCTATAGGTTGGGGACCCCTTGAATCCAAGAATGCTCTCTCTGATTCCTAACAAAATCGAGCAGCTCACCATCGGTTTATTGGCCATACAAGGTTTTCTTTCTCTTGAATGGTGTGCTTAAGCTTTATACTAGTGCCTGACTTTTAAATTCTCTTCCTTCCCTAGAGCATTCCACAGTCCATTGTCAGGGATACATAGCATGTATTCAGTAACCAGCTGCATAATTCTTCAGCAACATGAAATCAAGTAAGAGTCCTGCCCACTTTCAAGGCTCCCACCTTGACCAGCAAACCTAGTTTTAACCTTTGTGGTTCAAATATCCCATTATTGGATTATTTCAATCAAGGTTAGATAACTAGGAGACACAGGTAAAAGCCTAAACGTGTTTTATGTCTTCTCTGGCCCAAAAGAATGGGTCCATATTTCTTGTTCTAGTCACACCATAGACTATTTTGCAGCAATAGGAAGGAACCAACCCGTGCTTAAATAAATCAGCTTTTCTGTTTTGGCATAACATCTTTATCAAGATGATAGGAAGCAGAGAATCTCTCTGGGCCTTGGTTTCCTCCAGTCCCAGGCTGCTGCACAATACATATTTTACTCAAGCAGGGCACAGGGCTCCAAATCTTTTAGCAGCTGGAAATGCGATGCTCAGAAAGTACAGCAGTCACAGATGGATGGATACCTTGCGTACTCAGCCACACAGCCAGCAAACACTCCCCTTGGAAGTAACTCTGATCTTCCACATGGGTTCATTTGCCATCCAGAACATGGGGGCCAACCCCAAACCTAAGAACAGCAGTGGATCCAGGTCATCACTGATCACGAGGTGAGAATCTGCGTTGTACACTTTTTCAGGCCCCTGATCTGCCTGCCCCTAGCTCCTTCTCTCATTGTGCCTATGAGGGTTCTGTAGGCTGCCCATCCAAAGGGGCTTAAGGATATTTACTTACTTATTATTAACTGTGTTTTAATCCTAAAGATCATTTTGCAAGACTGCCCCAGAGTTGGTTCATTCAGCATCTTGTGGTCTTGACCTTGTGGTCCTGACATCTCACATGCAGAATCTGGAGAGCAGGCGCTTCTCACTAGTCTTTCACATGAGGGATGCAATCTTCCTCTGACGCTTAGATGGGGCAACACTGGGCATGCGAGACACACTAGCCAAGAGACACACTCACCTGGTATCCTTCTTTGTCTCTTTGTTGCTGTCTTCAAACAGCAACCAGAAACTACTTGGGGAGGAATGGGTTGATTTCATCATGAAGGCCAAGACAGGAAGTCAAGACAGTCACCTGAAGACAAGAGCTGAAGAAGAAACCATGAACAAATGTTACTCACTGGTTTGCTCCCTTTGGTTTTCTTAGCTACCTTTCTTATACAGCAAGGCCCACCTGCATAGGGATGGTACCATCTGCATTGGACTGGGTCCTCCTACAATAGTTAGACCTCAAGGAAATGACCCACAGATATGTCCTCAAGCCAGTGTGGTGGAGGCAATACCTCTTCCAAAGGTCCTTCTTTCCAGGTGTCTCAAATGGACAGCCAAGTCACCACACCTATGGAGACTCTAAGACGCTCACATCTCTTCACTAGAGCTGAAGTCAGGTTTTCCTCCAAGGAACTTGGACAGGATAATTCTGTCTCGCCTTGGACCATCTGCCTCCAAGGAAGGAGGATGACTCAAGTTGGCGGGTTGTTCCAGAGCCTGACATAAACAGCTTCAAGCAGGGAGGAAACTCAGCCTCTTGAGTTTCTGACTTCTCCTTGGTTTAAGGAGCTGTCACGTTTGAATAAGCATCTCTGTACTTGCGTTTTGTATTTGACCAGCAAATCCTTCAGCCAGCTCGGACCGCATGCACCTGCTACTCACTCTCAGCTTGGCCACAGTTGACTTCGTATCTTCCACAACTCCTCACAGCAAACACTGCTTAGTCTGTCTGTGTCAGTTCCCTCCAACACTGAGAATGTGTTAGCCATTAGCAATGGCACACTTGAGGTCTAGCTCATCCAAACGGAGAGGCATGTATAAAATGCTCACTTTGAAAACATGGTAAACTAGCCTGTTAATTTTTATAATGATCACCCATTGGCATTAGATCCTGGCGATAACTACCTGAGCCAAACACTGTTAAAATAAACACTACCTGCTTCTTTTATTATTTTGATGGAGTTACTAGAACATTTTAAAATAACATATGTTTTTCTGTTAATTTTTTTTTTTATTGGACAGCACTGGCCTAGAATAATTCCTTTTCTATCGTGACTATTATGGCCTGAATCTGAAATGTCTGCCAGTCTCATGTGTTGAACTTGGTCCCTGTTTTGTGGTACTACTTTGAAAGCTGTGGAGCCTTCTGGAGGTCTGGCCTGAGTGGTAGAATAGATCAGGAGGAACAACCATTTGAAGTCTATCCCTGCCCCTGGTCCTAGCCAGCTTCCCAGTCAACTGTCATTTGAGTAGTCTCTGCTGCCAACTCAAGCCACCACCAGCTTCACCAGGATGGGCAGAAACCATGAGGCAAAGGAAACATTTTCACTCTTGTTTCTGTTCGGGGTTTAGTCAGAATGACACAAAAGTAGTATACTTCCCATACTTCCCAGCCTTGTGATTTTGGGTTCCTTTCAAGAACAGCCAGGAATTTTTCTGTTCTCTCTTCGCTGACATTTCAACATTTGGGAGACCGGTTGTTTGCCCTTGCACAACACCAGGAACCAACAACTACCTCCTTTCTGCGGCAGCCCGAGCAGCACCTAGGTCTCTGCCCTGGACTTGGTGGGTCTCAGTAAAAGAATTGCTTGTGGGAGCCATGATTCTCCTGATTAATTTCTTTTCCCACTCACTTCCCCTGTCCCTGCTCAGGAAGAAATTTAGGATAGTTGTTTCCAGGAAACTAAAGCTTGGACTCTTTCCTTTGGTAGAGACTCCCGACCTTAGGTGCACCTTGGAAGCCTTTGGAAAGCTTTAAAATGACTGGCACTCAAGTCCCACCCCTAGAGATTTGGATTTAATTGGCCTTGGGTGGAATCTTGACCTAAGGGAGGTTGAGAAGATCCCCCAGCCAAGTGAATTTGCCTTAGGGAACCAAAGGCCCTGCCCTGTTAAGCTTTCCAGCCACTTCTGTTGGGCCTCACGTTACAGAAGATGGAAGAGAGACTGGAGAGCAGCAAACACTGCCTCCAAGACCACACAAGCATCCCTACCATCAAAAGAGACGAGGGTCCGTCCCTTCTATCAGGCCTCTCTCAAGAACCCCCTCCTGCCACATCGTAAGAACTCTGCTGGGCCACTGTTGTATTTTGCAGATGCCACCAAGCAGCCGTCAACTGGTAATGATTTCTGGTCAGATGCAAACAATTAAGTTAGGGAAAAAAAGAATCCACATTCCATTATAAACCCCCCGAAATGACTCGCTCCCTGGCCTAATTGCCTTCTGAGTTCCCCTGACAGCAATGGCTAATAAGGCAAGTGCCCCAAAGAGCCAAAACTTCAACTTAGAAGGAAAAGAGGCTGGAGGGGGTCTGAATGTTCAGTCAGTCACAGAGGTGAGCCAGGAGCTCTGCCGGCCCAGCAAGGATGTGCAAAGTCACTGAACGCCTCCACTCTGCACCATCCAGCTCTCTATTTCCCAAACTCTTCTCCTCCCCTTTCATCTCTTCCCCCCCAAAATCTCAAGGCAACGGCAGCCCCATTTTTGATGGATTGGCCACTGTGTTTTATTCGACAATGTATATCACTCTGCCAATATGAATTTGCAAGATGGTAAAAATACAACCCCCCCCTGAAAAGATTACATGAAAGGGGAAAAATCATTAGGCAATTAAGAATGGCAATAATTCACTCATATCTATGCTTTGGGAAGAAATATTGCCCCAGGGAATTAGCTCTGCGTATCACTCTGTCATCTGTCTGGGTAGGAGTGAGCAGAGGTTCCGTATGCAGCACTCATGGTCTCGTGCAGTGCTTCTAAGCGTGATCAAAATAAATGCCAGGCTTTTAATAGAACTCTGTCTCTCCTGGGGTAGCCATAATTTGTACATATGAAGCCAAGTTACTAAATTAACTAAATACATGCATTCTTTAAACACCTCTACACAAATCCCTTTCATAAATCCTAAAGAAGAAATTTGGAGGCTGGGTAAGACCTTAGAGGTCATTGACCAGTCTTCTCATTTAATGAATGAGGTCATTTGAGGCCTTTGCAAAGAAAAAAAGATAATTCTTTAAAGGTCACACATCCCACACAGACACAAAGATATGGTTCGTGTATCTGCAACTCTCATGAGTCCTCGACCTGAACAGCTTCTTGTCCTTCCCATATACTCTGTGGCTATGTCCCTGACCAGCCTCCAGCTACTCTGGCTGTTCTGTTTGTCCACTCTCGGCAGCACTTGGTCTGTGTCACTCTTGCCAGGATTATGTTACTAACAATCACACCTTGTTTGCACTTGTCACATGTGTGATATTGATATCCCAGTAAGAGTGTGAGTACTTCAAGATGGGACAAGTTACCTTCTATATATCACAGAGCATCTTCTATATAAATCGATCAGTCAAACAAGGAGGGTATTCATTGAATAACTGGGACTTAAAAAAATAAGTCCCACACCTCCAGAGGACCTCTCCAGTAATCCATGGGTGGGCTGGGCAATCCATTAGCACTGCAGGTCTCCTACGGCAGCCCAGAGACAGGAGAGTGAAGCGATCCCTGCACAATCAACTAGCGCTGTCCCAGAAACCTGGTAAGAGTGCTGCAGCAGGCTGTATTCTATAAAAATGGCCGCAGCCATATTTCTGATCCCACATTTGGAGTCCACATAGTCTACTCCCACCTGGCAATTAGGATAACCTTTGTGGCCGCTTCAAAGAACAGATAGCGACCAGGCAGCAGTGTCTGCTAGCTGAAGTTAGGTTGTGAAAGATAGGCTGGCTTCCGCCCAGATGCCCCTCTCATGACAGGTTTGACCTTGGAGTCCTGAAGCCACATCTTGAGGAAGCAGAACCTCACAGAAGAGTCACATTAGGGAATTCTTACAGTGACTTTAGCTTAGATCCCATTTTTGCAGCAGCATCAGTCCCGGGACATAAGAGGGAACTGACCTTCAGACACTCCAACTCCCTGTCCTCCAAGCTGCCTCAAGTGATGCTGAGGACAGAACAGCAAGAGATAGGCTGTCTGCATCTTCCCAGGCTCCATGTTAAGTCATGAAGTTATGAGGCAGTTTGTAATTAGTTTACCCAACAGGTGTTTACCAAACAAGGTGCTGTTCCCCTCGTGTGACAGTCTGGTGTGCTGTACCCAAAGAACAGACTTGCCTTTCTTTCTCCTGAACTGCCCCTAATGATCACGTGACTTTGCTGTCTGTCTTCGTTACGCTTCTATGGCTGTGATGAAGCACGATGACCAAGGCAACTTTTAGAACGAAAAGTTTGTTTACGCCCATAGTTCCAGGGTCCTCCGTGGCAAAACAAAGGCCTGAGTAGAAAGTGGAGGCTCACATCTTAGACCATAATAGTGAAACAAAGAACACACTAGGAATGCATGAGGCTTTGAAAACTCCAAACCCACCCCCCTGAAACATTTGGATCGAGTAGTCATGCATCTGGGCCTGTAGAGGCCATTCTTGCTCAAACTTCCACAGTTCTGAGGGCTTCTTTCCTTTTTAGACCTTTATTAACAGGCAGTTGCAGTTTGTTGACTCTTGGGGAAAAAAAATCAAGCTGTAAACTTTTATTACAAGCTAAAAATCTAGTTCTTAAGAATCTCAACTTGAGCAGATATGAAAGAATTTAAAAACTCCTAAAAGAAAAAAGCAGGCTTAAAAAAAAAACATGTTTGTCATTTCCAAAAAGAGACATCTTTAGGCTATGATGATAATAATAATAATAATAATAATACCTATGCTACAAGGATAATGCAGATAGCCCTAATATATCTGGATAATGGGCAAAAACCAAATTTCCATGGCTTCATTTCTAGTCTTTGTTCATCTCTTATTGCTGTTGGAAGACCGAGACTATGGTCTTGGCATTTACTCAGCCTTGGGTGGAGACTCTCAGTGGATGGATTGGTTGCTCTTGTCTCTGCCATCTTATGATTCAGGAATCTCTGGGTTTCTTCCTCAGTAACTGAAGCATCATTGACCCTGAGGTGGCTGCTGACGTTGGGTCTCATCTCCTTGATTTTCAGTGTCTTCTCCACTGCTGTCCTAGGCTGTCTTTGCCAAGGAAGAATCGTATAAAATCATGGTATGTAATCCCAACACCTGATAGCCCCTCTGCTAATCATGGGATGAGGGTTTGTATGTGTCTTTCCAGAAGGAGCAGATAAGACCATTTGGGTTCCGGGCAGATCCATCAAGCCTTTCAGCCATGGCAGCAGCTGAGGACAGTCTTGCAGAAGGACCACCTCTCACAGAGCATCCTCCTCCTGGCAGCTGACCTACAAGAGGAGGCCTACATCCAAGACAATGACAAGGAAGTCCCTAGTCAACCACTCCAGTGACCTAGCAGGGAGCCTTTTGTAAACTAGGTGCAGAGATTGTCTCCAAAAGGACCAGAGATAGGATTGCATACCCATTTCTAATTCTCAAGTGCATGCTCAGCTACTCTTGTGGGCTGCCATCAGAAATCTGCCCATTTTCCTCCCTGTTAGTTGCAATTCATGTTGCCTATATCATGTACAGTGACATTCCAGAAGTGGGAGAGAAACAATTCCCTGTCAACTTTACCCTGATACTTCCATTTAACAGGTCAGTCATTCAACCTGGGATGGTGGGTTTTTGTCTAACAAAAAATATATGCCCAGAGGATTTCATCCTACTGGCTCAGGTGGTTGCCGGGACTTCTCCAGTTGGGTTAAGGCTCATCGAGAGGTGGTGGCCAATATGCTTTTCCTCCATCTCCCTCCAAAGGGGAACCCCAACAGACACTTACCAACAGGGATAATTGGGACATTTCCCATCCCTTGAAATGTCAAGGCTCAGCAATTGTGCACCAAGGCACTCCTCTTGGAAGTCCTTAGCCTTGAAATAAAAACAGAAGGGAGACCTGTGGGGGATGTGGACGTCAACCTTATAAAGGGAAAATGGAATGGAGAGCGAGGTGCCACACACAGCATTATATCTAAAATGGCTCCTGGTGCAGCAGTGAGAAACAGAAAGGAACTGAGGCCCCAGGCAGCACTTCTTCCGTGTTCCCGGAAGTCCACACACAGGATGATATCTCTCCCCACTCCTTCTGAGCTACCTCATTAGGCAGGGCTTTCATTGGGGAATGGTGAGAGTGTGGGCGAGATATGATTGGCCAAGGATTTAGAGGCTTGCGATTGGCTTAAACTCTGTATATGGGTAGGGCAATAAACACAGATCTGCACCCGATGCTGGTCTCTGGAGTCGGATTTTCTGGGATTCGCCACATTACTCTGTTGTCTATCACCCCCAAACTCCATCCTGTTCCCACACCTTCTCCCATAGGAGAGTTGGGAAAACGTGGTCAGTATACACAGGGTCTCTGCATTATGGGGGTGTGTGGGGGGGTGGGAACCTTTGCCTGCAGTAGGGCTGGTAGGGCAGGCATTATTGTTGGGCTAGGCTTCAGGAGCCTCTCCAATCCCTCGTTCTTTGACTCACTCTCAGTATCCTGGAAATTTTGCAGGCAATTGTTTGAACAACCCCTACCATGTGGATAACGCCTTGTAATGGTTAAGGTCCACTGCATATTTACTGACTTGAACTGGAACTCCACCAGGTTTGTAACATTTGAGGCCTCTGCCCATCCTACCGTCTCACCATTCCCTAAGCTGGGAAAGTAGTTCCTGGGGTTATTTTAGAGCAGTCTGATGTACAAACATGTCTTCCTAGGTGTCTTTCCTGTTGATGAAACTGTATCTGTTCTGTTCCTGACATTGAACAGTTTTACTGTCCCCAAAATCTTCCTTGCAATGACCTTCTTGTCCCCAAGGATAGGGCCTTGCTCTAAATTAGCACTGAGTATCATTACTCCTGCCCATTTGCTTAGTCATTGCTTTTTCCCTGTTTAGGTGCAATATTTATGGGCTGAGGTTTATTTTGCTTTGATGTACAGTTCATTTCTAATGCATCTTTCTAGTGCCACCAGCAATGAGCCAACATTCAGATGCATGGTAGAGCAAGAGGCAGCGCCCCATTCCTGCCACTCATGAATCTCCGCTTTGGTCAAAGAACATCACTCAGTTTGCATCCTAGCCCATGCACATGCTTAACCCTGTTTGAGCCTCTGGGGCAATAGCTGAGTTTCCTGTTACAAACACATCCGCAGTTAAAGGTAATATATTGTGGAATTTAATTTGAATTGTCAACTTGGGTGGGCCATAATGGCCAGAAATGTGTCACACATTTTGAATGTGTCTATGATGTGCCTTCACATGAGAGTAACATGTAAACTGGTTGACTTGGAAGGTACACAACTCTTCCATAAAGTGTATAGGTCTCATCCAATTAGTATTGCAGGTCTGAATGGAAGATGGGTCTGGGTTTTCTCTGAGCAAGCAGGGACTCTTCTGGCAGAACCAGTGTCTTGACTCAGACTGCGGCTCTACCCAGCCTGCTGGCCCACCTGCAGATTGTACTTGTCAAGCCTTGCCAATCCATGCGCCAATTCTTAAAATAAGACTCAAATAATTCCCCCATCTCTCCTTGTCTTTCTTTCTCCCTCTAGAATCTATGACTGTATCTATAAGGAGTTGTCACTAGAAACCCCTATGACTACCAGGATCTACAGATGTTCAAGTTCAGTATCTTTAAGCACATTACATCATCCCAGCCTCTTCTGTCAATGCCTTATAGTGCCTAATGCAGTGTCAAGGCAGGGTAGGTAGTTGCTATACTGTATTTTGGAGAAGTAATGACAAGAGCACCTTTTGACTATTTGGTAAAGCCATGTGGATGTGTATACGTAAGTGTGAACGTGTGCTAAGGAGCACACAAAGGCTACAGGCTGAGCTGGATGTCTTTCTCCACCTTACCTTTTTAAAAATGAGAATTTCATACATGCATAAGATAGGTTTTGAACATATTTACACCCTCCCCCTCTCCCTAACTCCTCCCCGAGCTCTCTTCCACTTCCTTACCTTTCTCTCCTTCATGGCTTCCTTTTGTTTTAACCCACAGAGGAGCTCTGTTTGTGCTTCTCATATACTCATAGGTGAGGGGCCAGTCACTGGAACTTGGTCGACCTACTAGGGACCCAATAAGAAAACTGGCAGCAGCTGACAATTGTCAATAGCTTCTTGGCTATAGGTGAAGGGTCATGAACCCACCACCACCATCTCCGTGCTACAATGTTGACTGGATTAATTCTGTGCTGGTCTTCTGCAGGCAAACACCGCTGTTGTGAATTCATGACCTCGGGGATCCAGTCACATCCAGGGGACACTGTCTCTTTCCACCCCCTCTTTTACAATAGTCCATGAGTCTTGGGAGGAGAGGTATCATGTAGATGTACCATACCTGTCCATCTGCATAAGGAACCCCTCGACGAGCATTCTGTACTTGGCTCAGTTGTGAATCCCTATATTAATTACTTTCTTCCTGATGAGGTCTGAAAATGATACTAATGTGTTCCACCTCATCTTTTAAGACAGATGCGCGTTCTCTCTCTCTCTCTCTCTCACACACACACACACACACACACACACACACACACACACAAAGTGGAGCTCATTGGCTGCCTACACTAGTTAGTCATGGAACTCTGGGGACCCTCCCCATCTGTAAGACTAGGATTACAGTCCATGCAACTATGCCTAGCTTTTACATATGTAGTAAGGATCTGAACTCAGCTTCTCATGTTGTGTGCACTCAGTTTATGAGCTTTGCCATCTCCTCAACCCCAAATAACATGTTAAATAAATATTTCTGACCATACATGTAACACACACACACACACACAGAGAGAGAGAGAGAGAGAAAGAAAGAGAGAGAGAGCTTGTTTCTCTGTAGAATCCTCACTAAAATATGCATCAAGATTCTTTAAAGTA
The DNA here is from genome assembly GCF_978045245.1 of Mus caroli. Classification (NCBI taxonomy): domain Eukaryota; kingdom Metazoa; phylum Chordata; class Mammalia; order Rodentia; family Muridae; genus Mus; species Mus caroli. The sequence goes on from NW_028227274.1 coordinate 74,842,526, forward strand.
ACCCTTTCTTGAAATGCCAAATCAAAAAGAACACTTTCTCTGCCACCCTTTACTTTTCTATTGTGGTGGAACTGCATTAGGAATTAGGGAAACGATCATGAAGACAGGCCAGGCTCTGCTCATGAGGTTCTCATCTATGGACTGGGTCACAAAACAACTAGCATGTCTTAAAGTGTGATCCACAGCTGGAATATGTTCCTTGGCAGAAGGTCTCTTGGTCTGAGAAGTCTGGGAAACACTACTTGTAGAGATTTGAATTCAGTTGGCCACATGCCCTAGAGGGTGGGATGGTTCCAGTTTGTACCTGTTATCACTCTGTGTCACCACTAATGTCATTTCTCAGTGTCGTAGTGAGGGTTTTACTGCTGTGCACAGACACCATGACCAAGGCAACTCTTATAAAGGACAACATTTAGTTGGGCCTGGCTTACAGGTTCAGAGGTTCAGTCCATGATCATCATGGCGAGAAGCATGGTAGTGTCCAGGAAGGCATGGTGGTGGTGGAGCTAAGACTTCTACATTTTGTTCTGATGGCAAACAGGAGAAGACTGGCATCCTCAGGCAGCTAGGAGGAAGCTCTCAAACCTTACCCCCACAGTGACACACTTCCTCCAACAAGGCCACACCTTCCAATAGTGCAACTCTCTGAGCCAAGCATATTCAAATGACCATACTAAGCATCCTCAGTTGGTTCATAAATAATAGTCAGTCCCCGAGTATAAGTATATGAATGAAGTAAAGGTTCTGAGTCAACTTGCCTCAAAGACAAGAAACTCGTTTAAGTTGGTAAGTGAGGTGCTTCCAGAACATCTGGGTGACAAAGACATGGCTTTTTCAATTGGTGTCTATTAACTCTTTAGGATCAGTGTTCTAAAGAACATCAACTTGGACGAAAGCAGCAACCTACACACACACACACACACACACACACACACACACACACACACACAGCAAGTTATAAGAGGCAGAGGGCAAGAGAAAGGAGGTCTCTTAACAGAAAGGACTTGTTTTGGAAGAAAGGAAATAGAAGCTCTGTGTGGAAAAGTAGCAGTGACTAAAATCTGTTGAGTGTAAGAGAGAGACTTGGCATGTGGGCTCAGCTGGAAGAAAAGATGTCTCTCTTCCCATCCAGATACCTTGCTGGAATCACGGCTGTTACTGCAGCTTCTGCACCTCCTTCCAGTGGTCAACCGCAGGCATGCAGCAGAACCCAGCACATAGTTACTGACAGATAGACAGACAGACTCGAAAGGAGTTGCCGCTGCAACAGTTAACCCAGCTGCCTAGGATTCACAGAGTCTCACAGTTAGCTCCCATCATGCCCAGCTTCTGGAATCTCTGTAACTGTAGGCTGATGGATGACAGGGAGCCAGGAATGGCCACATCAGCAAGTAGCGGAATCTGCTGCAGTGATTAAAACCTACCAATGGCCTCACTCGTCTGAGTGCTGCAGGCACCCCGTGCTGGGCTTTGGAAGATGTTATGCCTCAGCATCTGCTTCTCAAATGCAGGGAAGGCTAGAAGCTATGAGGTCACTACCTTCCCGATGATGTCAGCAAGCTGGAGTGTGTGGCTTTGGCTTTGCTCTGACCCATTGGGTTTTCTTTGAGAGCAGAAAGTCAGGGGGCAAATGGGTTTTTTTATAGTTGTAACCTAACACTCAGCTAATTAATTAATTAGGTTATTTGCTAATTAATGAATTAAGTAGCGCTGAGGCGTGAACCCAGGGCTTTACACTTGTTTGGCAAATGTTCTGCTGAGCTACAAATCCAACCCGTCAGCAAAATAAGGTGAAACAAGCCTTAAGTCCATGCAACAGCTCTAAGTGTCATCCACTGAGTCACTAAAACAGGTTAACAGTTCTTCGAAGGCAATGCTTTTGGTGACTGAGAGATCAGTTGGGTGTTCCTGCTTCCCTTACCAGGTAGTTTAGATTGATTGGAGTTCTTTTTCTATAGATGTGAGTGAAGCTTAAGATTCCTAAGAATTATCGCTTCTCGGCCTTTTGGCTAAGATCAAGTGAAGATTCCTAAGAATTCTGCCCTTCCTCATTCCTAAGCCCACTGAAGTAGCTCTGTTTGGGGATCCCACCCAGTCCCGCGGCACCATCTCCACAGCAGTTTACTGGGCCTAAGACGCAGAGTGAGGTTTGTTGTGATTTCAGGCCTACTGTGCACACAAGGCATTTAGCCGTGGAAAGGCCTTTCTTGGTGCCGGAGGGGAGGTAGAGAGAGATTTCAACCACAGTGAACAACTCAGATCAACAGCAGACTTAATTAAATGCAGCAGGTCAGAGAAAAGAGACATGAAAGTAGGAAGTGGGCTTGTTGGGAAGCAGGGGGTTGTGGGAATGGGAAGAAGAGAAAGGATAATGAGGAGTGAGTATGACCAAAAACTTTATATTATGAAATTATGAAAGAATACCTTGAAGAAGGAGGAAGAGGAAGAGGAGAAGGGAAAGGGGAGGAGGAGGAGGGAGATGGGAAGAAGAGGAGGAGAAGGAAAAGGAGGGGGGGAGGAAGAGGGGGAGCAGGAGGAGGAAGGGGGAGGAAGAGGAGAAAGGGGAGAGGAAGGAGGAGGAGGAGGAAGGGGAGAGGAAGAAGGAAGAGGAAGGGGAGAGGAAGGAGAAGAAAGAGAAAGGGGAAGGGAGGAGGAGGGGAAAGGGGAGGAGGAGAGGGAGGAGGAGGAGGAAGAAGGGGAGGATTATTAGAGGACCTAGCTCATTCCTATGATCCAGGCTCTAGACTAGCTAGCCCTTAGCTTTCCCTCCTTCTGCTCAGTTGTCTCTTTTGGCTTTTTCTCTTTTAAGAGCAAGCAGCCACTTTCTCCAATCTCCTCCAGCAGAGCCATTCTGTTCTTTCCTTACCCAAATTCTGACCCTGACCCCTTTTGCAGTCAAGGTTTGTTGTGGTGGTTTTATGGTGTTTGTTTGCATGCGACCATGTCTGTCTGTGTCGTCCTGGTTGTTCTGGAGCTTAACATGTAGATCTGGATGGTTTTAGATTTACAGATGTCCTCCAGAGTTCTGGGATTAAAGGCATATGCCAAAAACACCTTTCAGGGGTTTCTTTCTTTCTTTTTTTTTTTTTTTAAGATTTATTTATTTATTATATGTGAGTACAGTGTAGCTGTCTTCAGACGCACCAGAAGAGCGAGTCAGATCTCGTTAAGGATGGTTGTGAGCCACCATGTGGTTGCTGGGACTTGAAGTCGGGACCTTTGGAAAAGCAGTCGGTGCTCTTACCTGCTGAGCCATCTCACCAGCCCCTTCAGGGGTTTCTTGAGGCCAGATTAGTTTCCCTTCCCTTCCCTTACCCCATCCCCTCCCCTCCCCTCCCCTCCCCTTCCCAATACTTTTTCAACTGAGGATTGAATCCAAGGCCTTACCCACATTAGGCAAGCACTCTGCCACCAAGGGACACGTCAGGCCCATTCCCTATATTTTTGAGCAGATCTCTACAATCCCTCTTCTCCAAATACTACATGTCTTTGAGAAGATTCTCCAGACTTAAAGCATGAAACAAAAACTTGGATGCGGGTCATTTTACTTGGGAAAAGAACCCACTGAATAAACAACCCAGGGACAGCGAAGCCTTGCGTTTCTGTTCTGCACCTGGCTAACTGGTGAGCAAATTCCTTCTTGGAGAGGCATGAGCTGGAATCCCGTGCATTCCTGGTATGAGGACAATGTGTGTGCCAGCTCAGGAGGAGCTGTCCTTGAATTAGAGGTGAGTCACCGGGACCGGTGTGGGGCACCAGGCTCTTCTACTGCACTTACCAGACAATAAAGTGGCTTAGTCATGGGTTACTTGGCTAAAGCCTTTGCCCATGTGAAACCTGTGCAAGGTTAAGATTACGCTTTCAAGGATAACTATAACCTAGTCTATATTCCTGCCGCCATCATTCAGCTTTTGCTCAAATGTTTGGTCGTCTGGTCTTGGTCACATGGTAGAGAGTGCAAGGGCATAGGACTTAACAAGAGGCAGGGGCACTTCGGTTAATCACTCTATGTCTTAGTCAGGGTTTCTATTCCTGCACAAACATCATGACCAAGAAGCAAGTTGGGGAGGAAAGGATTTATTCGGCTTACACTTCCATGTTGCTGTTTATCACCAAGGAAATCAGGACTGGAACTCAAACAGGTCAGGAAGCAGGAGCTGATGCAGAGGCCATGGAGGGATGTTACTTACTGGCTTGCCTCCCGTGGCTTGCTCAGCCTGCTCTCTTATAGAACCAAGACTACCAGCCCAGGAATGGCACCACCCACAAGGGGCCTCTCCCCCTTGATCACTAATTGAGAAAATGCCTTACAGTTGGATCTCATGGAGGCATTTCCTCAACTGAAGCTCCTTTCTCTGTGATAACTCCAGGTGTGTCAAGTTGACACAAAACTAGCCAGTACACTCTACCATCCAGTGTGTGACTCACTGTCTCCGTCCCCTGCTTCTGCAGTCATGGAAACACAAATTGAGACAGGTATTCCATAGACTTAGATCCCTGTGTTATACAAAGCACAGAGTCCCTTGCTGATACCCAACAGGGATTTAGCTGAGAGTTTGGGAAAATGCACTGAGATTGGGCGGCTGTTTCTTACTATCGCATCAGAAATACTGGACACCATATACCTCTGGAAACAACACGTATAGAATTCGCCTCGTATCGTTTAAATTGCTTATAGATGGAATAGAGTTGAGTCAAAGAAAATTCCATGCCTTTAGAAAAGAAAACCTATCGCAATAGAACTAAAAGCACACAGTGTGGCTAGAACTTGGTTAACGTGTTTGTCTTCCTCCTCAGGATCATCCCAATCCCAAATTTCAGTGTCTTCATGCCCTCTCGTCGGAAAGTAGTACCAAAAGAAAGTCACGTGACATGTAAAAGAACCTGTGGCTCAGCAGGTCACCGGTCCTACTGGAGAACTTACTGCCATTGCTCTGTTAATGGTACCAAACCAACTCCTGATGGCCTCCCATAGACTAGCACACCTCTCAACTTTATCAGGGGTACTTCTTTTACCAGAAACCCATAACTTGTCAACATTGCAGAGAATACGCCTTGGAGTGGCCAGCCCTAAATGGGATATCTCTTATCGCAGGCTTTCTGCTCCAGGCTCAGGGAGCATCGTGGGTGAAGATTATAAGAGTCAAAGGCAATGGACTACCAAAATGAAACCGTGTTTTCTGGACACAGTCTGTCAGTGGCACACACGAACTCACAGCCATTGTGACCGCATGCACAAAACTCGTGCAAGATCAAGGCATACACGATCCCAGCAGGGAGACGCAGAGATGGTCAGAAAACCCCAACCCTAGCTGAGGAACTACTGCTGGCAAGAGGAGTGGTGGGGAGAGTCAGTTTTCTTCAGGGATGTGGGATGCCCAGGTTCCAGGAGATGCTTGCTCGTATTGGCTGCCCTAAGTGTGCTTGGTGGGTTTGAAATCACAGAGCACATCTTGTTTGAAAAACAAAACAATAACAACGCAGCAAGCAGGGAGGGAAGAGTGGTGGGCTGCTGCACGTTTCTGGCTTCCCATCCTAACTTAAAGGGAGACAGAGACATTTGCGCAGATGCGCTGCTCATGAAGATGTCCTCAAAGTCCTCGCTACAGCCGCCGCCACAGCCAACCAACCTTTGGAAAAGTAGGAAGAAGGAAAAGGGACAGCACCACTTGTCACACATCTGGGAGGACCTGGGAGAAGCTTCCATTGACAGCCCAACATAATATTAAGTAATTAAGAACTGTGCTGGTAGATGCTGGCGAGGATGTGGAGAAAGAGGAACACTCCTTCATTGCTGGTGGGATTGCAAGCTTGTACAGCCACTCAGGAAATCAGTCTGGCGGTTCCTCAGAAAATTGGACATAGTACTACCGGAAGATCCAGCAATACCTCTCCTGGGCATATATCCAGAAGATGTTCCAACTGGTAAGAAGGACACGTGCTCCACTATGTTCATAGCAGCCTCATTTATAATGGCCAGAAGCTGGAAAGAACCCAGATGTCCCTCAACAGAGGAATGGATACAGAAAATGTGGTACATTTACACAATGGAGTACCAATCAGCTATTAAAAATAATGAATTTATGAATTTCTTGGGCAAATGGATGTATCTGGAGGATATCATCCTTAGTGAGGTAACCCAATCACAAAAGAAGTCACTTGATATGCACTCACTGATAAGTGGATATTAGCCTAGAAACTTAGAATACCCAAGATACAATTTGCAAAACACAAGAAAATCAAGAAGAAGGAAGACCAAAGTGTGGATACTTCATTCCTCCTTAGAATAGGGAACAAAATACCCATGGAAGGAGTTACAGAGACAAAGGTTGGAGCTGAGATGAAAGGATGGACCATCCAGAGATTACCCTACCTGGGGATCCATCCCATAATCAGCCACCAAACGCAGACACTATTGCATATGCCAGCAAGATTTTGCTGAAAGGACCCTGATATAGCTGTCTCTTGTGAGGCTATGCCAGTGCCTGGCAAATACAGAAGTGGATGCTCGCAGTCATCTATAGGATGGAACACAGGGCTCCCAATGGAGGAGCTAGAAAAAGTACCCAAGGAGCTGAAGGGGTCTGCAACCCTATAGGTAGAACAACAATATGAACTAACCAGTACCCCTGGAGCTCGTGTCTCTAGCTGCATATGTAGCAGAAGATGGCCTAGTCGGACATCACTGGGAAAAGAGGCCCCTTGGTCTTGCAAACTTTATATGCCCCAGTACAGGGGGGAATGCCAGGGACAAGAAGTGGGAGTGGGTGGGTAGGGGAGCAGAGCTGGGGGAGGGTATAGGGAACTTTCGGGATAGCATTTGAAATGTAAATAAAGAAAATATCTAATTTTAAAAAGGCAAAAAAATTAAAAATTAAAACAACAACAAAAAGAACTGTGCTGGGGTTGGTGTCACATCTTCCAGGAATCCTGACAGTGGAGTGTGCTGAAGTTTGTCCCTGCTACTGACTGAACCTACTCTAATTGCTGATTGGCTTCACTCCTGGGACCTCCACAATAAAACAGGCAGTCTCCTGGGAGCCACATCTTCTGGTAAAAACCAACACTAGCACTGACACCTGAACATTATAGCACCGTGTGTGTGTGAGTGTGTGTGTGTGTGTGTGTGTGTGCGCGCGCGCGCGCGCGTGCCTGCGTGCCTGCGTGCGTGTGTGCGTGTGTGTGTGTGTGTGTGCGTGCGTGCGTGAGTGTGTGTGTGTGTGTGTGTGTGAAGATAGTGAGGAGAATAAAAAGAGTAACGTGCTGCAAGGATGTTTCCCATGGCCAATGAGGAATTTCAGGGCAAGCTGACCACACCAGCTCCACAGTCCACTCCACATAGCCTAGGATGGGCAGACTGGTCTGCAGGTGAGCAAGTGCTCACTGTGTCTATCCAGTGGTTTCTAAATAGAAGGACCCAGACACCCACTGAAGCCTTGCCTGCAGATTCTGTGGCCCAGGCTGTTGGATAGATGAAAACAACCACAGTGTGGACGTAAGCTGTTCTCTGCAGACACTTAAGCGAAATGGAAAGAAATTGGACAGAAAAAAAAAAAAAAAAAGCTTTCCTTGGAGATCAGCACTCTGACCCTATTTAGACACGAGGAAATGCCTGCAGACAACGCTTTTGCACAGAGATTACAGAACCCTGCCTTGAATCTTGAACCTAAATGCACAGCTGGTTAACCAAGTGGTTAGTCAACAGTAGAAAACAGTCCCAGAAAGATCCAGGAACAGGGCCTTTTGGTCAGCATCCCACATCCACGAAAGATCCGAAATCAAGCCGAAGTTGGAGCCTAATCTCAAAGGAAAATTGTCTGAGTGGGGTGGAGGGTGAGCCTGGAGGCTTCAGAGATACGAGTTTACCAGTCAGAAGGCATCTAGCTTGCTCTTCTGCCTAGGAGAGGGGAGAGAGCAGGGCTGAAAGATGCTGGAATGTGCTTTTCTAATAGCAGTAGTGGAGAACGGCTACTTGGAGAGCCACCTTGCCCACCTGCTCCAGATGGTGTGGTCAAGCGTGAAGTTTGCACCGAGATCAGCCAATGAGCGTTCCTAACTCAGGGAGAGCAGCCAATGAGCAGGTTTTGTGCGTTCCTGATTCAGGGAGAGCAGCCAATGAGCAGGTCCTGTGCGTTCCTCTCTCAGGGAGAGCAGCCAATGAGCGTTCCTAACTTAGGGAGAGCAGCCAATGAGCATGCTCCTGTGCTTTCCTCACTCAGGGAGAGCAGCCAATGAGCAGGTCCTGTGCGTTCCTCTCTCAGGGAGAGCAGCCAATGAGCACGCCTCTGTGCTTTTTTCACTCAGGGCCACCATTGGCATCAGAACGCGGACCACTGGATACCACACAGTTCAATGGGCCCCACCTGTATTTGCTTCTTTCCTTACATGTCAGGTGGCACTTCCCACAAACGACAGATGATGTACCTGGAAATGGCCACCTGGCCCTAGTTTCACTGAAGGCAAGGAAGCCTAGTAGTCTATTGTAGAGGCTCCTTAGGCTGCTGACCTAGCACAGGACCACAGCCAAAGGGATCCACGTTTCCCCTCTTCGGAAACCTTACCCTCCCACCTTCTCTCCATCCCTCCAAAAAGAGGGGAAAATCAATTTCAATCAGCGTGGAATGTAATATTATCAAATGTCAGCTGCTGAGGTCATGTGCTTTGAAAATTATCTTTGACAGCTTCTGGTCGACTTAATTAAGTGCTCCCCAAAAAGGGGGTGGGGGGCAAGAACGCTGATTGCTGGCTGCTCTGCCTTTGTGCTTTAGAGCTCCTATTGACAACCCCGTGCAAGATTGCCTTAGGGGGTTTTATTGATAGATTCTCGCCTGATATTGGAATGATTCTTGCACAGATAAATCACATTTAGATTTGTTGGTAATTGAGGAGAATTGATTGGCAAAGGGGGGAAGCCCCCAAGGGGTGGCCTCCTTGTCCTCATTGTAGGAAGCTCTGGGGAAGGGAGGGAGGGGTGTCATTAAAGAGCCCAGAGCCTGCAGAGGGACTCCAGCCTCCTTGTTTACCTGTCAGTTCTGCCTTCCTCTGAGCCCTGATGTACCTCATGTCCTTCTGAGGTGGCACGGGTAGGGGTGGGATGGGGTGGAGTCAGAAGCAGGAAAAGGTTGTCCCAGGCAATTTTGGAGGTGACCCAGGAGAGTATTGGGTCATGCGGTTCTTACTTTGGCCTGGATCTCCGTTTTCATTCCACACCTGTGTTCCCTTGCTTAAGATACTTCAAAGACTTCTAGAGCTCAGATGCAAAGACGAGTGGGCTGCAAACATCTCCACTCTTCCTCTTTCCAATGTGTGAGCTCATCCCTTTGGGCCAGTTTTCTCCTGGCACCTCTGGGAAGCACGCCAGCACAGGCCTTTGATTGCCTAAAGTGCTGCCTGTCTTTCCGCTCCCCAGCATCTTAGCAGCTCCTGCCTGGCCTTTTAGTGTGACATTCTTAAGACACGTTAGTGACCTGTATCAGATTAGACGTTGTGAAGCAATGACACCTGTTAATTACTGTCATTCCTAAACACTAGTGCTCCTCCTTCTAGAAAGGGTGATACTCAGCCTTGATTGTCAACTTGCCAGGGTTTTGAACCACCTAGAAGACACATCTTTGGACATTATCTGGGAGGTGTTCAAGAGATAAGTGGGTGATGCCTTCTAGCAAGCAACCCAGGTATAAAGCGATCCAGGAACCAGCCTAACTTCACTTCTTTCAAAACAAATATATCACTCTGATGTCACCCTCCAGTGACATCATATTCTATCTTCTTTGGCCTTCCAATATGACTAAATGCCAATGACACTCCAGGAATGTTCCAGATCTTCAGGACCACATCGGGACTGCTGAGTCAGGCAGCCTCATGAGCTGAGTGGCTGTGGAGTTCTCAGTGTAGACAGCCATCAGTGAACTCCCTAGTCCCTAATGAGTGAGCCAGCCTACAGAAATCCCTCTTCTTAATATGAATACATCCTATTGACTGTGCTTGTCTAGGGAACCATGTCCAATACAGGGAGGTTATAAGTCTCCACCCTTCTGAATTTAGGAGGGCTGTGCAGCCTGCACCAGTCACTAAAACAAGAATGGAAGTAACATGAGTCACTTCTGGGCTGAAACTTACATCGTTTTCCATGTTGCTTCCCCTTGCCCCATCCCAGAACTGGAGTGTACCCATGGACTTAATGAACAAGGTGAGGTGACCAAAATGAGTAGGGCTCTTGCATAAAGAGCACAAACTCTGATGTTTGAAAGCATTCATTACTGCATCCTAGCCTGGCTCAGATCTGAACACCTAACTGTTCTTTCTGAGGACACAAAGCATGACTTACTTCTGAACTCTACAAGCCGTGGCTACAGAAATGGCAAACCATGAGACTCCAGGAGCCAGCAGAGAGCTACGAAAAGGAGGTGAAGAATGTCTGGGATAGAGGAGTAGATGGTGTGACAAAGGGAACTCGGGAACAGCTCCTCCTGAGCCCAGCTGGTTGTCACCACGCAGTACTGGTTCATTCCTGCTGTACCAGATATCTTAATTTTCCAAGATGCAGAGATCTGTAATTCTTTATTCTTTGATAGTGTTATGCATGTATACACTGCACTTGGCTCATATCCACCCATGCCTCCCTCTGACTTCTTCAGTACCCTGTCCATATTCCCCTCCCAATTCCATGTTCTCCTCCTCCTCCTCCTCCTCCTGCTCCTCTTCCTCTTCTTCTTCTTCTTTTTTAATTTTTTAAATTAGCTTTTACAATTCACTGGGACAAATTAATGCTACCCACATGTGCCTGGCATGGATGTAAGGTTGTCCACTGGAATATGGGCATCCTACCAGGGGCCACATCCCCAAAGAAAAGTGGCTTTACCTTCTCCAGGAGGCATTCACTGCAAAGAGTTCTTCAGGCAGGGGTGGAGCCTTGTGAGACCCTCTCCTGGGAGATCTGTACTTTTTCACAAAGAACTCCTCTCTTAATTGGCAATCCAAATCACCTCTGAAGATACTGAAGATATCTTTAGAACCAGAGCGGTGGACATATTTGGAGGCTGCAGGGCCCTGATGGGAAACCTGTGATATGGACCTTGCCCATGGCTGTTGAGCCTGCCAAATTCTCTCCATGTGGTAGGGGTGAATAGCAGTCACAGTGATGACAGCGATGTGCAAAATCCACGGCTTCCATTGTCTCATGGAATGATGATTCCCACTTGACAGACGAGACACTTTAAAGCCTCTTTGAACTCATCCCCAAGATTCTGGAAGACCTTGACCACACCCTCTTGAGGGATCTCACAAAGTGTATTTTTTTCTTTTATTCTGTGCTTCTTCTCTGTTCTTTTGACCTGTGCTCTGCCAGACCTCTTACTTTCACAGGGAGAAAGCTGAAGTTCAAAGGGACCAGGCAACTAAGTTCTCACCAAAAGACACGAATGCTAGGAATGCCAGCTCCTTTCAGGAAGTGGCCAGGGTTTCAGAGATGGCACCTGGCCTGAAATTAGACTGTGCTCTGCTCTTGCAGATTCAACTAAGCTCTCAAACTGCTGAACACTGACAGCTGAGAGCAGGAGGCGCCCTTTCCAATTGGCCCATTCTAGGAGCTTGGGAAATGCAGTTGTACTGTGAGTTAGCTATGATCCTGAAGGAACAGGGATCTCCCTATGTCCTTCATGCAGAGTCCTCCGCCAAGGGCCAGCCCAGCTACCTAAACATTACTACCTGCCTGCCACCCTGCCACCCTGCCTTCCATTAGGAATTGGCTCCTGTTCCTTGCCTTTCTGTTCCTGCGAGGCTCCCTGAGCTAGACAGTTGGTAAAACCACACATGTGAAGATGTCTTAATATTAAATATAATTAGATATTATACCACATGCAGGGCTGTATGATTAGTGAAATATATGATCATTAGTTATTAGATTAATGTGTCTACTTGTGTAACTGAAAGCCATTTGCAAGCCGAAATGAAATAGCTCAATTTGCTGTAATTGACTGATCTCCCAGAGAGAGAGTCGTACATTCGCTTATGTACAAGGCGATTTCTTCAGATGTCATTCCAGATGCAAGACAAAGAGCGGGCTCTCTCTGTGCCCCAAACTGTAACTCTCCCACTGACCAGCTGTTTAGTGGTAAGTCACCTGTGGGTATGATTGGGGGTTCCCACAGAACAGCAGTCTATCGGTGGAAGCCATGCTTGCTTCTCAAGGAAGGGTTACTTTCACACAACTTCTTCAAGTGCCCCCAAGGGAACACTGGCATCCTGCTGGTCAAAGACAAATTGAGCTGCCTGGCAGACACTTTACCCTGGCCCCAGCCCCATTTTTCTTCCTGTTTGGGTGCATATTGGTTTCCAGGACAACTGAGCTGCAACAAACTAATAAAAACGATTGCAAAGCACTCTGCAAATAAAAGATACAACTGGAGTACTTATTATTGTGGTTATGGTCTAATAATAACCAGATGCTAACGAGGGCAGCATGAGATTAAATTAAAAATAGGCAAGCTGTCAGGCAGGCCTAGATGGTTCTCAGAGAGCATGCTCACTCCTCCTTCTGCATTTCACTCATGGTAGGTACTTCCTGGCCCTGCAGGTGACACTGGCTTCATTTTCAAATAGAGAATAGAGCATCAGGGAATGTGCCTTGTGGCCAGGGAGCCCTCTGTCTTCTCTGGAAACTCAGGGAAGAGCTACTGAAAGGAGCTACGTGGGTGGAAGTCCATCTCTTCAATGGTCCAGCTCTCCCATACGTCTCTCTTCATCCTCTTACATTCGTAATAAGTGGCTTTGGGGCTAACCCATCCCTTTTAACAGATCCGAGAAGCAAGTCCACACACACAAAAAAAAAACAACCTTCATGCTTGGTGTACCGTCATCCCCTCTGGATCCCTGTGTCCTGGGGAATATGGTATGTTCACACTTGGTGTTCTTATTATGGAAGCAGAATTACTAGTGCCCTAATTTTGCTTCTAAAGATGTTTTCCCCTTTGCAGAGTGTTTAGTAATCAGAGCCTTGGAAAAACTCCTTAAGAGACTTTAACTAGAGGTTTCACTTGCAATTTTATTTATGAATCATGCAATCCATCACATTAACAAGTATTTATTGACTGTCTAACAGAGCTGAGTGTGATGCTACGAAAGAATGAGAAACAGAAGCCCAGGATGCTGGCCGGTCCTCAGGACAGTGGAGGACAGCCATGCATAGGAGGAGCCTCCTTCTGTCCACAGCACAGTGCCAGTGCCAAGCACAGGGGAGCACCCTTCATGTTCCCAAATAAGACAAGGTTACATAGTAAGGTAAGGGGTGAAGGGGCACAGAAAAGACTGCCAGGAAAGCAGGGGTGGGGGATGAAAAGGGCTGTGTGGCAGCTCTCTTGACAGTTCACTTAGGGTCTGTGACATGTGCTGTTCCCTTGCTGCCTCGTCTTCTCCTCCGATGTATTAACATTTTGTTTATCTGCCTTGTTTTGTTTCGCAGTTAAAATTGTTAGCCCCACAGACAGGGCAGAGATCTGGGGCTGCCTGGTGCGTGGCTGTATCTTTGGAGCCTGGCACACAGTAGGTGTTCCACAAATGGTGCATAAATGACTAGATAAGTGCCTTTCTGTGTTCCCACTAGCCATCAACATCTCTTCGGGGTAACTGTAGAAATCTCACAGTAGGATTCTTTTTTCAGAAGTCCTGGACCCTGCCTTGAATTCTTCATGTTAGTTTGCCACACTCTATCCAAGTTTACTCCCAGTCTCCTGATAGTGAAGTTTGTCTTCTCAATAAACTAATGTATTCTCTGTACTTCCTAGGAGCCAGGCATGGGAAATCTAAAATAGTATAGCTGCCAGTAGCCTCCATTCAGTCTTGGTTAGCAATGGGGAACATGAATGAGCAGACGGTGGGAATGAGGACATTCCTAATGAGGCATTCCAGGACAGGATGATCCTACCCGAGAGAGAACGTTAGAGGCAGAGACCACCCTAAACTGATCCCAGCAGGGGACTTCAGGATGTTGGGAAGACTCGCCCAAAGGCCCAGGAGTCAGTATGCAGAGGAAGAGCTGAGCCCAGAGGAGGCAAGCAGGCATGCTAGATCTAGTCTTCCTGGACTTCAGAGGAACAGGGAGAGGAAGACTCTTGATTGACAAGAAAGAGAGAGAACCATGGGATCATGAGAAGGTCTTCATGACTTTTCAACTCCATAGGAAGAGATTGGTCTCTTCCCATTGTTGACAGGGAAGAAATGGGGCACAGAATGGCATCAACCACATTTGTCTCTTCCTTGCTTAGCATTCTCCTCAGTGCCCACCCCACTGTGGACCTGTATTGCCTATGAGGGAAGATGAACACATGCAGCTATGTATTCATTTAACAGTGAAGCCTCTGGCCTGCCTGCTGAAATGAGTGCATCTACCAGGAGGGACCAGGTTCACGTCATCTCTGCTCAAATGCACCAGTCTCCCTGCAAACAAGCACAATAAGAAGACAAGCAGAGAAGACGGCTTACTCTGTAGGTTTCTTGGAGACTAACTTTGAGAGAAAATGCCTTGGACAGTGGAGAACCCTATTACTTCCTTTTCAGAGAGCAGCTCTTTCCCCAGAAGTAGCCCTTCAGACTCCTACCCTGATCATCGAGAGGTGCTGAGCATAAGGCATCAGAGGGATGGCAGAAGGGCCAGCCATGGTTGCTTTAAACCAATCAGGTTTCACTACATCAATCCCCATATAGCGCTGGAGTTTTGATTAGCAAAGAAGGGGCAAAATGGCTAATGGGGGGGGGGGTGCTGGAGAGATCGCTTAATTGGTAAAGTATATGCTGTGGGCGTTCCAGGATCTGCGTTTGCTCCCCTGGCACTCAGACAACAAGGCAGACATAGTGGCACATGCTTACAACCCCTGTGCTGAGGAAGCAGAGACAGGAAGATCAATGGGGCTCAGTGGTCAGTCAGCCTAGCATAACTGGCAAGCCCCAGGTCCCAGTCAGAGACCCTGTCTCCAAAACCGAGGTGGAGAGCTCCTGAAGGGTTACACCTAAGAGTGACTGACCTCTGGCTTGGAAATGGGCACACAAACAGGAGTAGGGGGAGGGGGGCGGAGGGGAGAGAAACAGCCATTATGAGCAACTCATAGCGTCTGCTTGCGAACTCTACTTGGATGCCGACATGCAAATGTGTCTGCATTCTTTGTCTGTCAAGACTGAATGGCAGCCATTCTGAACTATTTCCACATTAGACTGATGAGAGCATAGAGCTGAGTACAGTTGCCACAGGGGCGGCTCAGTGCCTCCTATCAGCACCCAGCTGAGCTGCCTGCTCCCCATTGCTGGCCATCCCACTGATGAGTGGTAGGCTTTGGGCAAGTTAGTTAACCTTCCTGCACCTCAATTTGTTCACCTAAAAGCAGGGATAATAGCATCTTCCTCAGAGGTGGCTGTAAGGATGAAAGGAGTCCAGTCGGATAAAGCACACGGGGTTCATTTGGTTCTAGGCATTTCCTGCCACTACGTCCTGTGTCAGACTGTGTCAGACCGAGTGCAATTCTTAAAACAACCCATGCATTGTGTGATCTTATATTGCTTTTACAGAAAGAAGGCGAGGTTCCAAGGGATTAACAGATGTCACAAAGCCGAAAGCTGCTGTGGGGTTTGAACCCATCTCAATCCAAAGTTCAGCTCTAAGAGGGGCATGCTCTCTTGTTTGAGAGGCTCCCTTTTCTTGTCACAAAACAGTGACAAGTCAGCCACAGACCTCTGCCCTTCTGACTTTCCGTCTGACTCCCTGTGCCCATAGCTACGGTTGGAGAGCATTAGCAACCCCTGAAACCACAATTGTATCAGACAGATCTCGGAAGCCCAGGTTCTACAGGCCACATAATTCATTATGTTCTTACATGACACAAGAGCTTTCCTGGTCCCTGTGTGTTGTAGTTCTTGGATACATCATTCTTATTGGCCTTCCAGGTGCAGTGGGCAGTGCTTTGTGTTCGCAAGTCTTATTTCTAGAAAAGTATTTGTGAACACAAAAAATGGTGAGTAGCACATATGCCTTCTGGGTCTCAGAATCTGAATTAGTCTTGGGCAATATCTGTCTCTATGATGGGTGTGTGTGTGTGTGTGTGTGTGTGTGTGTGTGTGTGTGTGTAAGAGAGAGGGGGGATGGAGAGTTGTGCCTCCTTCTTAAGGTAGGTCAGATGCATGGATAACCTTTGATCTTTTCAACATGGTGACAGTTCTACCTGCTCCCCACTGCATCCTATCTTCTCCTCATCTGTGAAAATCTAAACCATCATTGCTGTCCCATCAGAACAAATGGGCTTGGACCACTGCAGACCATGCCCCTGCCTGAGTCACCTATTTTCTCACATGGGCAGAGCCTGGAGCTGTCTCCTCTGTTTTAGGCTGTCTTAAGACCTGGCCTGTTTCAGCTCCTCCAGAAATGATTGTAGGGGCATTTCCTTCAGAGCTTCTCAAGATACAGGGTAAGGATTGAGAAATGAGCTGTGAAAAAAACAAAACAAAACACAGAAGCCTTCAGTGTTAGGATCCAGAGAGCCTGGATACAATGTTAGGATCCAGAGAGCCTGGATACAATGTTAGGATCCAGAGAGCCTGGATACAATGTTAGGATCCAGAGAGCCTGGATACAATGTTAGGATCTAAAGAGCCTGGATACAATGTTAGGATCCAGAAAGCCTAGATACAATGCTAGGATCTAGAGAGCCTAGATACAATGCTAGAATCTAGAGAGCCTGACTACAAGGCCTGACTCCATTGGGGGCAGGGGCAACATTAACTATCCCCTGTGGGAGGGCAGTGTTAACCATCTCTACTGCAGGTGTGATGGATGCCAGGGTATCCTCTTGTGGAGATTATGAATCCCACCACTGAATGTTTAGTGGTGGGATGACTTTGGTGTGTGTGTGATGGCTGCATCAGCTGTCCTGATAGGGAATCACATCCAGAAAGCAGAAACAAATTCTGCCGGCACTGCAGGTACATACAGCGATTAAGGTACACAAACCAGCTTTCAAGAGCTAATAAGCCACGCTGAGAACAACAGAAACGTACCCCCCCCACACACACACACACTTCGAGGATAAAGAAGTGAAGAAAACTGAGGACCTGAATCTTTAAGTGACCAATCAGAGTTAACAGCTGGAGATGGTGAAGTGGAGAAGTCCACCCAGGTGACCTGACTCCAGAGTCCATTCTCAGCTTCACAGTAGCAGTGCCTTTCCAGGATTCCAGAATCCTTGGCATGCATTGTTCACAAAAGTCTTCTGTCAGGACACACTGTTCACCTCTTTAGTTTTGAACTCCTGAATGGCTCCCACTCCTTCCATGCACATCCCTCTGCCTGCTTTGCTGTTTGCTGCCATTGTGTAGTTGTGCATTCTGTGTTCATCCTGCCCACAAACTCCTTGACATTGCCAGAAACAAATGCAGCATACCCAATCAGCACCCGCACTGCATCACCCTGCACCAGCCAAGGTTGGTCCAACTCAAAGATGTCAGACAGCTAGTGCTGGACCCAGGTAGATCATGCAGTCCCCAAGCCACCCTGAGCCTTAAAAACTTGACGTGTGGGTCTATTTCCAGGGCTCACTTATTTTGCCTGAGATACAGATATCTGTGGGATAGCATCCAACTATCCACCCATTCATCGAATTTATACATTAGCCACGGCAACGAAGAAAGCCGTTCAGACTGAAATGAGCAGAGCTGAACAATAACCTAAAACACGCCTAGAGCAAGTCAAGCAATAAACAGGTTTTTAATTTTTTCCCCTTCCGTCTCTTGAATGTCTGCCTCTGATGGATGATGTGACAGAGGAAGGCAGCCCCATAAATTCTGGGTTTGGAATACTAAATCAGCGAGTGGCAGCCGCGCTGGGTGCTGGCTCCCCCTCTTCTTGCAGTCGCTGTTTTATGGGAACTCTGTGACCTAGCCTTGCCCCTCTCAAGATCCAGCCCCTGATAGGAACCATGAACAGACAGCAGGGTCATGGCATCGCAGCAGTCCATGATGGTAGCATTTGAGTCCCTAACACATAGGAAATGTGACTCAGAAAAGAGAGAGATGGGAGGGGGTGCTGAGTTTGTCTGCAGTGGGGGTGTGGGTTCTTAGGTCTCAGCATGGTCATATATCAAGGTTGTTCCCCCCTTTTGTAGATGAGAGAAAGGAGGTTTCAATCAGTTAGGCAGCTTTCCAGTACAGCCAGCAAGTGGAGGAGATGGGACTGGATGCCAGATAGACAGACCACATCCAGAGTTCACACTGTGCACTGCAGAGAGTCCCAAACATGGTTCAGAGTGGTACATGAACACAGTTGCAGTATTTATGCTGAATACTGAGGAAGACTGGAAATGATCTGGAAGCCTTTCTGTGGGGCTCCAGAAAACATTTTTATTACCTTTCCCTCCTGTTATAGAATTGTAGTAAGAAAAATAAGTATTGGAGACAATATTAAATATTGAAGATGTATAAATTTTTCAAATAAAATCCTTTCAGGTTTGTAAGGAGAAGCCTGACCTCATCTCCATGTTTCTGTATTTCTTCGTGTTTGAAATGGCCACTCACTGATTCTTGATCGATATCATCTAATGATGGCTGTCTTCAAATCTTCCATAAGCCCTATACAGAAGAAGCGCCGTTGCACAAGGAGGTATTAAAATTTTTGAAATCATTTCTTATAGACAGTTAAAAATTTTATAAGAGTTGAAATGATAGTTTAACAATGCAACAACTCTTCCTGTTCTTTCATTGATAATTTTATTGTTGACATTTCCTGGGATGTTACATTTGAATTTCTAATTGAACTGGCTTTGCCTATTGAATGTTTCAACATAATGATGAGAGCTGACAGAGGTTGTGTGTGCAATATTGAGCAGTCACCCACTTGGAAGTTAGCTCAGCCTTCCCAAGAGGATGTAACAGCAGAGGAAATAGATTGCCCAACAAATGGAAGGCAGAGTCTCCTACACCGCTGGGCCTGTGTGTTGTGTTTGTTGGGTACTTAGAAAAGTGCCCCAGCAGAACTTAAGGCTTCTCTGCTCAGTGCAGGACCATCTCTAGATTAGGCAGGCAGGTAGCAAAACACATCATGACAATTGCAGTGTGATGTAGGGTGATAGTGTCTGCACTATGGGTGCTTGTGATGGTTTGTCTATGTTTGGCCCAGAAAGTGGCACTATTAGGAGGTGTGGCCTTGTTGGAGTATGTGTGGTCTTGTTGGAGTAGGTGTGTCACTGTGGGTGTTGGCTTTAGGACTCTCCTCCTGCCTGCCTGGAAGCCAGTCTTCTCCTATCTGCTTTCCAAACAAGAGGTAGAACTCTCAGTTCCTCCAGTCCCATGTCTGCCTGGATGCTGCCATGCTCCTACCTTTATGATAATGGACTGAACCTCTGAACCTGTAAGCCAGCCCAAATTAAATGTCTTTATAAGAGTTGCCTTGGTCATGGTGACTGTTCACTGCCCTAAAATCCTCGCTTTGACAATGCTGTACTTCTATACTTCTGATAAGGAGCAACAGGCGGACCCTCTGCAAGTTCTTCTCCAGTCTTGATGGCTTTAGCACTCTTCCCTTCTTTACTGAACAGGTAGGTCTCCAGGGAGGCCAGCTGGAAAGAGCTGGGAATGTGGTGCCATTTCTTAGCTTACAACTCTAGGTAATGTTTTTGGAATTCTTTAGCGGAGCATCAATGCATTCCAGATTCAAAATAGTTAGAAGAGGGGAAATTGAATGGAGTCACCAAAAGAAATGATAGACATTTAAGGTGACAGATATGCTAATTACCCCCGAGAAGATCAATGCCTAATGTCTATACGAATGAAAGCATCACATTATAACTTTAAAATAGGCACACATGTTATATTGTTCAAAGTTTTAAGCCTGAAGAAAGTCCTTAGCAGAATGGAGTAGTGAAAGCAAGATGTTTAATGAAAGAAATTTTTGTAGCATTTCAAAGGTGGGCTGTGAGCTAAGCATAGGCTTTAAATATGGACAAGAGACTAGAACAAGGAAAACGTCATTTTATTAACCACGTGTCTTCTCAGCCCCCAGGCTCAGAAGAGTAACCCAGTGTATTAGTTAGGGTTTTACTGCTGTGAACAGACACCATGACCAAGGCAAGTCTTATAAAAAACAACATTTAATTGGGGCTGGCTTACAGGTTCAGAGGTTCAGTCCATTATCTTCAAGGTGGGAGAATGGCAGTATCCAGGCAGGCATGGCGCAGGAGGAGCTGAGAGTTCTATGTCTTCATCCAAAGGCTGCTAGTGGAAGACTGACTTCCAGGCAACTAGGGTGAGGATCTTATACCCACACCCACAGTGACACACCCATTCCAACCAGGTCACACCTATTCCAACAAGGCCACACCTTCAGATGGTGCCACTCCCTGGTCCAAGGATATACAAACCATCACATTCCACTCCCTGGTCCCCATAGACTTGTTCAAAAACATGAGTCTATGGGGGCCATACTTAAACATAGCATAATGCAAAATGCATTTAGTCCAACTTTCAAAGTCCTCATAGTCTATAGCAGTCACAACAATGTTAAAAGTACAAAGTTCAAGGTCTCTTCTGAGATTCATCCAACTTAATTAACTGTAATCTCCAAAGCAAGGCAGGAAACCAGCTGGGCAAACTCCAAACTCTGCATCTCCATGGCTGATGTCAAAGCAGTCTTCAGATCTCCACTCCTTTTTCATCTTTGTTGACTGCAACAAACTGCTTTCTCCTGGGCTGGTTCCACTCCCTGTTAGCAGCTTTCCTCAGCATGTGTCCCATGGCTCTGGCATCTTTAACATCTTTGAGTCTCCAAGGCAATTTCAATGTTACAGCTTCTTCTTTCAATGTCTGGGATTCCACTTGATCTTTTGGACTCCTCCTAAGGTCTGGCATTACTTCTCCATCTCTGTCCTCTGTAGCACTCTATGCTCAGGTTGATCCACTCCATTACGGCTGCTGTTCTTGGTGATCATCCCATGGTACTGACATCTCCAATACACTGGGGTGTTCCACTCCAACTAGGCTTCACCAATAGCCTCTCATAGGCTCTCTTCAGGGTGCCAAGCCTCAAATCCTTTGCATGACCCCTTCAATCCTGGGCCATCAACTACAGCTGAGGCTTCACCTTCTCCAATGGGCTTCCCTGGCCTCTCACAGTGCTAAGCCTCAGCTTCTCTCCATGATCCTTTCATTCCTTCACAAGCAGTACCACCTGAGTGACTCTTACACATTACCAAGTCCAGCCGCAGCATGAGGCACAACCTTGGTTATCTCTGGAACACAGCTTTTTGTGCTCCCAGAAAACAACTTCCAGAAGATTTCACCTCAACGATGCTGGTCTCTTCTTAATCACCGCTAATTCCTTAGCTCCAGCTAACCAGCATCAATTTTCCCAGTAGTTCCTTCCATTCTTAACTCTAGAGCCAGAGGCACATGGCTGAAGCTGCCGAGTTCTGCTGCTTACAGGAACTAGAACATGATTCCCTTGTATTTTTACATTATCACTAGCTTTATGTTTTCTAAATCTTTCACTGCCTAAGCTTGGCTATCCTGGTTCTTGCTCTGTAGATTGACCTTGAATGTAGAGATCAGCATGCTTGTCTCATGGGATTAAAGGTGTGTACCACCATGCCTGGATCTAATTTAGCTGGGTAGGATCTTGCCCCAAGGTCCCACTCCCTTAATCTTTATCTCCTAAAACACAAGATTTTGCTCCATTTCACTTCCTGGTACTCCTTTAATACTCAAACCATATATTTTATATTTTTCCTTTCTAAGCTTGCTATGCTTGTTCAAACTTTTCTTCATAAGACTTAACCAGAGAACAAAGTCTCTGCTGGGCTTTTTTGAAACTTCTTTTGCCAATGCAATTAATCCAAGTCTCTTCACCTTAGCCTCAGGCAAACTTTTCAGACAAGGGCAAAAAGTAGCCACATTCTTCACCAAAATACCACAAAACCAGTCTTTATGCCACATTCTGAAATTCTTCTCCTTTGAAATCTCTTGGGCCAGGCCAACACAGTTCAAATTACTCCCAGCAACAAAATCTTCCATATTCCTACTAGGATGACCCATTAAGCCCCATTTAAAGCATTCCACTGCTTTCCAAATCCAAAGTCCCAAAATCCACATTCTTTCAAATAAAAGCATGGTCAGGCCTATCACAGCAATACCCCACTCCTGGTACCAACTTCTGTATTAGTTAGGGTTTTACTGCTGTGAACAGACACCATGACCAAGGCAAGTCTTATAAAAAACAACATTTAATTGGGGCTGGCTTACAGGTTCAGAGGTTCAGTCCATTATCTTCAAGGTGGGAGAATGGCAGTATCCAGGCAGGCATGGCGCAGGAGGAGCTGAGAGTTCTATGTCTTCATCCAAAGGCTGCTAGTAGAAGACTGACTTCCAGGCAACTAGGGTGAGGATCTTATACCCACACCCACAGTGACACACCCATTCCAACCAGGTCACACCTATTCCAACAAGGCCACACCTTCAGATGGTGCCACTCCCTGGTCCAAGGATATACAAACCATCACACCCAGCAAGTGAGAAAAATCCAGCCAGGTAAAACTGGAGATTCAGTGAGCAGGCCCTCCGTGAAGTCTATAACAGAGACTGTGGGATATGGGAAGGATGTTGGGGGATGGAAATGAAATGGGGGGTGGGAGAGGGGATGAAGAAGGACTGAAGTCCGGATTACAGATCTCAATTAGGCATGGGGAATATGAGAGCCAAAGGAAGTCAGGAGAGCCGGTACTCCCTAGTCAACCTGATGTCTGAGCAGAAGTGTGGGACCTTGAGGGGTAGCCTGGTTCCCAGCTGAGCTAAGGCTAGAAGCCCTAGTGACCCCGAAGGGATGGTAGGCACTTAGCCTGATTCCTGGGCAACAGGACCCTGTCACTAGCCGCATTGCCCCATTGATTTATGGCTATCAGTCAAGTAAGGGCAATGCCCCAAGCCCCTCCACAGGTAGAAGATGTGTAGGCTCAAGACAGGATCTCTATCTTAATGAGGTACCTAGAGGCCTGGGAGGCTTACCCAACAAGCTTTCCTTCCCAGACACTCCTCCCTGCAAAGGGTATTTAACCTCAGGCCCACACTGAGAAGTGGGGGTACGGTTTTCCACATCCACTTTCCGCCATGACTACAAACACCTTAAAACCACGGACTTTTCAGATCGTTTGTGGGAAGCCATGGAGAAGGCCCTCGCCTACAGAGCCACGGTCTAATCTCCTGTAGAAGGCCTCTCTTCACTCCAAGTCAAGCTCAAGACTGCCTGCCACTAAGCCAAGGACTCTCCTACCCACACACACACATCAGCTGGAGCACCCCCTCTTCCCACTTTCCCCGGGTTAGATCCCCACTCCATTCTCGGCTCTTCCACGGCTCCCAGTGGCACCTGGGTGTCCAAGAGTCTAAGAACCAGATGGCCCCAGCCTTGTTACAGGCCTAGGGATCCCCAAGCAAGCTCCGGCTGTCCCAAGCCTCCTCACCTACGGAGCAGTGTCCCGGGGCTCTCCTACAGCTCAACATCTGCCAGTTGACAGAGCGGTCAGCTCCCCGCACCCGCCTCCCCAGCGGTGGTGCCTGCGGTGGAGCGGACACAGAACCCACAACCCTAGGTGGAAAGGTAGTAATATTGAGACCGCACAGGTGAGTGTTGAGATCAGCACCTATGGCTTGGTGTCCATGGGAGAAGTCCAGCACTACTTGCTCCCCAGATACAGAGAAGTTCTAGTTTGGTTTTCTGTAATTGTGATAAAAATACTGACTCTCTTGGAAGACAGAAAGTTTGTTTGGCCTATCACTGAGGGAAGCCAAGGCTTATGGGTAGCAGCCCATCACTGAGGGAAGCTAAGGCTTATGGGTAGCAGCCCATCATTGAGGGAAGCTAAAGCAGAAATTCCAGACAGAAGCCCAAAGGCAGAAACTGAAGCTAAGATCTTGGAAGAATGTCTATTACGAGCTTGCTCTTGGCTCTCACTCGGCCATCTTTCTTACACAGCCCACGCTCACCTGCCCAGTGGCACCGCCCACGGTGGCCTGGTCCCTCGACATCAATTAATAATCCATAAAGTGCCCTCCTCCCCTAGACCTGCTCACAAGACAATCTAACGGGAGCAATTCTTCAGTTAATTTTTCCTCTTCCCAATTTGACAACCAAGACGAGCCATCAGAAAGTGGCCTTCTCAAACAGCTGGGGACGAAGCTTCAAATCTTCCCAGGTGGCACAAGGAGACAGTCAGGGGCGTTGAGCTGGCCACCGAGACCTGTAGGAACCAAGGTCGTGTGCTGCAGAAGCAACAGGGTGGAATCAACACCCAGGACTCACAGGACGATGGACACTGCAATAGGCTGCAAGGTACACACTCCTTGTGGTTGGAAGGCACTAAAGCCATGCATTATCATTGGTTGGCTACATTTGTTTCTCACCTCTGGGGGAAATGACGGTAGTAAACGAAGGTAAATTCCACAGGAAGTTACTCTGGCACATCTAAGGATATGATATACACACAATTCACACCTCCTGCAGAAACCATAAAGCGACTTCTCTTCACTTCTGCGCATAGCCACCATGTATATGATCAGTAAACACTACCGATGAAACAAATTATGACTGAAACTCAGCGGGTGCAAGAGGGGGTTACTCGCTTTATAAAATGATCCTACCGTGTATAAAACATGGCACCTCTAAAGCCTTCTATCTGGCCAGACATCGTTAAAGTGGTTGCAGTCATACTGACTTCGGCAAGGCTCATTCATCTTCCTGGTAGCCATCCCAACACAATGCTGAAGAGGCCTGTCCTGGTTCACTGTCATCAAAGCTTCCGTTGACTGGTCTCATGCCAGCTCATGAAGAAGAGAGAAGAGTTGGCACAGATGGACGAATGGACAGATGGGCATGCTGACACCAGACAGTCAAGTGTCTTGAACTGTAGTCTCTACCGTACAATGAAGGTGCTGTGGGACCTTCCCTTCTTGACTTCTTGAAAGGGGTGACCAGATTCTTACAGCTCTGTCGTCAAACACTCGCCCCAGGCCTTGGGTTACAGACTGCCCTATTTGTGTTCTTGTAGATAAGAATATAGACCTCACAGCAGTGGTTCTCAACCTTCCTGTGGCTGTGACCCTTTTATACAGTTCCTCATGTTGTGGTGACTGCCCCCCCACACACCATAAAATTATTTTGTTGCTACTTCAAAACTGTAATTTTCCGACTGTTATGGATTGTGACATAAATATATATGAAGGATAGCTGATATGTGACCTCTGTGGGGGTCATGACCTACAGGTCGAGAGGTACCATAAGGAATATGACAATGGTTTGGAGCTATAGTTACATGCTAAATCCATCTCACAACAGACTATTTACTGCCCACTGTATACCAGCTACCTGCTACTCACAAAGATTCCTGCCCCACCTTCCTGCTCAGGGAAGATAGAATTCCTTAAACAGATCAAGAAGAGAACCAAACGGCATTCCTTGAGCATTCAGGTGACTGTGGGTCCAAGGGACGCAGAAAGTCATTGTAATTGTGACTCCTGTAAAGACCATAAACAAAACAACAGGGAAAAAAAGATTGATTAGTAAACTATGGATTTAGATCAATACCTGAGAGGTGCGGGCCCAACAGTTTCTTAGGTGATCTTACGGTATGAATATGGTGGGTTCACATTGTGGTTCAGTTTCAGGTACTCATTGCCTCCAAGATAATGACTTTGTGTTGGAGACTGTTCTCCCAACTAGTCTTCATTAAATGGAGAATGAGTCCTGGGGGTACTAATTTCATCAGTGGGCTATTAGAAGGGGGTGATTGGAGTGTGTAGGATCACTAGGTCATATCTTTGGATAGTATATCTTGCTCTTGGCCCTTCCTGTGTATCTCTTTCTTCCTCCTGGATACCATGAGGCGACCAGCATCTATTCTATCACATATCTCCGCTGCCATAATACTCTGCTTTGCCCAGCCGACCTTGAACTGGTCAGGGACTGGGAGTCAAAATAATGTCTTCCTTGGCTATCTGTCACTGAGAGGAAAAAACTCACACAGTTAGATGGTGTGAAGACACTGTGATCACAGTAATTGGGAAGCCAAGGCAGGAGAATCATGAGGACTCATCTGGCTTATACTTCCAGGTAACAATCCATTACAAAGGGAAGGCAGGATCAGAACCTCAAGCAGACACCACAGAGGGACACTGTCGGTTGGTTTGCTCTCCATGGCTTGCTCATGGCCAGCCTTCTTATAGCACCCAGGACCACCTGCCCAGAAGTGACACCACCCACAGTGGGCTGGGCCTGTCACATCCATCATTAGTCAGCAAAATGCACCCACAGAGCAGTTGAGTGAAGGTAATTCTTCAGCTGATATCCTCTCTTCCCAGACATATTTAGGTTTGTGCCAAGTTTATCACAGGAGATGCATAAGTTGGTCATACAAAAGCTCTGGGTATGATGGACAGATTCCTAAAAATAACATAGGAGAAGAACTTCAACAACAAAATTAGTGGTATGAATTTCTATTACATGGGAATCATGAAGGGAGAGGATTGAAGACATTCAGATGATTTTAGCATATTGTGTCAGAAAGAATAAACTCAAGTGAGCCCAAAACTCATTTGACACTAAAGCCTGATACCGTTTTTGTCTCCCTGTCTTAGTTAGGGTTTGTGTTGCTGTGATAAGACACCATGACCAAAAGGAACCTGGGAAGGAAAGGGTTTGTTCCAGGTTCCAATTCTCAGGTTACACTCCATCACTGAGTGAATTCAGGGCAGGAACCTGGGGACAGAGGCTGATGCAGATGCAATGGAGGCATGCTGCTTACTGGCTTGCTCAGCTTGCTTTCTTGTAGCACCGACCAGTGGCTGGCATCATCCATGAGCTGGAGACGCCCACATCAATCACCAGTCAAGAAAATGTTCATAGGTATGTCCACGGGCCAATCTAACAAGAGAATTTCCTCAATTGAGGTTCCTTCTCCCAGAATGATTATAGCTTGGATCAAACGGACATAAAATTAGCTAGCACACACTCTCTGTCTTAGGCCAAATTGATTTGATCCTGATAGTGTTAAAAAACGTGAAATATTAGGTGCGGAAGAGATGGCTCAGCAGTTAAGAGCACTTGCTGCTCTGGTCGAGCACCAGAATTCAGATCCCAGCATCCATGTGGAGGAGCTGATAGCCACCTAGAACTCCAGCTCCGGGATATCAAATGCCCTGCTCCAGTTTCCATAAGCACTCACATCATATGCATGCATGTATACACACACATGTGTGTGTGCACATACACACATATATATTTAAATACATGGCATTAAGCTATAGGTGAAAGTGGTGAAATTAGCCATATATTAATGTTAATATGTTTATTTATCCATTTATTAGAACTGATAATAAGACAATAGCCAGGGTAACTTTAGGTGAACAATGGCTGTCATTGCTTCAAGCTCACCATTTACACATGTTTTGAATTGGTGCCCTGTAATCTGAGTGGCAGGAGCTGCGCTTTGGTCCCACAGCCTAGGCAGAGTTTTCAGAAGGTGGAGAAGCTGTGAACAGGTGTCAGGTGGCACTGCAGCTGTGAACAGATGTCAGGTGGCATTGCTCAGCTTTCTGTGCAGTAGGTGAAGGCCACAGCCCTACATAAAGCATAGCCTAGGCTTCCAGAGGGGAACTTACACAGCTTCTGATAGAGGATGGAAGAGGATGAGACTGGGCAGGGAGGAATTCCCACCCTCAGACACAACTGAGGCTCTGTCCATTATCTGTTTCCTCCTTTCTGCAGCCATGGTCCTGAGTATCTCCACAGCGCATCAGGAGCAAAATGCTCGTTCCTCTCATGGAGGGAAGAAAAGAATCTGAGTTTTCACCACTGAGCAAATAAATCTCTCCCACTTCTGTCAACAAGCCGGTCTTCCTACATTTTAGCTTTATGAATAATTTATGCATTGTCATTTCAAACAAACTTAAGGAACATAAGATAAAAGTCAGAAATGAAATAAAATAAGCAGATTAAAGTAGAAAGGGCCAATCAGGAGGAGCTAGAGAGCTCAGCTCCATCCAGAGAAATAAGGAAGGCCAGGTCAAAGTTAGTCTTGATTTTGTTGAACTACATTTAGCTGTGAGCTTCCTAAGAGAAGCCAAAGAAAAGAAGAGAAAATGGCATATAGCCGTATAGCTGATGTATAGCTGGTAAAGCGAATATTCATGTGCAGATAAAAACCAGCCTTTCAGAACTGAATCAAGCTCTCTGGATGCTCAGAGAACAGAGCAGGGGTTTGAGAGTATGAGGGATTTGATAGAAATTGACTGTGATTGCTAACTTTATGTTAGCTCGACACATGCCAGAGTCATCTGAGAGGAAGGAACCTCAACTGAGACAATGTCCCTACTAGATTGGTTTGTGGGAAAGACTAGATGGCATTTGCTTGACTAGCAATCAATGCAGAGGTGCCCAGCCCATTGTGGGTGGTACTTCCCTGGGCTGATGGTTCTGAGTTCTATAAGAAAGCAAGCTGAGTAAATCATGAGGAGCAAGCCAGTCAGCAGCCCTCTGTGGCTTCTGCGTCAGCTCCTGCCTCCAGGGTCCTGCCCTAAGTTTCTGCCTTGACTTCCCTCAGTGATGGACTTACAAGCTGTAAGGTGAAGCAAACCTTTTAATTCCCAAGTTATTTTGGGGCACGCTGTTTTACGATAGCAACACAAACTCTAATACACTGGCTTTGATTGCTCTGCTAAGTAAAATATATCGAAATCATTAGTGTAATTACCAGGCACTTGCTGTTATAGGAGCTTTCTAGAAAATTCTGTAGGGCAGAAGAAGACATAAGGAACAATCGTTGTCCTAAGCCGATAAGAGAGATGCCACAGGCTGCAAAACAAGCATATAATAACAGATATTAAAATCCACTTTCTAACAGTCCTGTAGAAGGCTGGCAATTTCCATTTCTCTAAGGTTGAAAGAAAGAAGTACCCAAATAGAGCCTAGATGTATGTAATGTATGTATGTATGTATGCATGCATATATGTACATGTGTATGTATACACATATTATATATAATTATATATGTATATAGTATACATATATGTATATAATGTGTATGTATGTGTATATATATGTGTGTGTGTATATACATATACATATACATATACATATACATATACATATACATATACATATACACACACACACATTCACTCCAAAAAGCACCCCTCCATGGCTTCTGTGTCAGCTCCATCCACTCCAAAAGCTTAAATCTAACTGTCTAAAGAGTGTACCACATTTGCCTATACATACAAAAGAGCTTGGGAAGAAGTGTGAGTTGAACTCAGCATCAGCTGGGATGTAATTAGGCCTGGTCTAGTCGTGACTATGTTTTACAAAAACATCGATTAGGTGCCCAATCTATAAAAGTTTTTCAGGCAGCCCTTCCGTGTGGCCACAAGCCAGTTATAGCTGACTCCTTACATTTAAACAGACACAAAATGGAGGCTGTTAGCCACGAGCCTTTGCTTGGACATTGCATAACCTCTAGTGGAAGCCAGGCCAGGGCTCCCTGGTCCCTTGCCATTTTGTGAGCATGAGTCTCTCTCTCTCTCTCTCTCTCTCTCTCTCTCTCTCTCTCTCTCTCTCTCTCTCTCTCTCTGAGTGTGTGTGTGTGTGTGTGTGTGTGTGTGTGTGTGTATCTAAAGGCATGGATGCTTTTGGTTGTGTACACTGAGAGCTATGCACGACCCTTGTACGAAACACAAAAGTCACCTTCCAAGCAAACCACAGGAGGGGAACCTTGAAACTGTTGGGGCAGGAGGGGAACCTTGAAACTGTTGGGGAGTAGAGCCAAACGTAGTCAATCGCAGGAACCCACTTCGTACAAATCATGCCCGACGAATTTAATTGCTTTTAAAAAAAAATCTGTGGAAATGCCAGATGAGGAGATAAAAGGAAAAGGGTGGGTGTCATATGCTCTCTTTTAGGAGAACGAGTAAGGAAAACAACTTGGGCAATGTTCTGAGTCAAAATGACTAACAGCAATTCAAGCCAGCCTGGAGCAGCGCTGACCTGGGTACCTGAGACCCACACACTGGCCAGAGCCTAGTGTCCTACTGAGGTCTTCGTCACAGTCTGTGGGAATCTTCCCATGCAGAGTGCTCTGGAGCAGTAGGGATGCTGGGAAATCTTACCAGAAATATCGATTACCAGAAATACCACCCCGCACAGCCTGAATATCTACCTGAGACAAAATGTAGAGGGAATTATCGCATAGTGAGCTCCAGAAATACAATGGACGTTGCAGTGCATTCACATCCCAACACTAATCAGATGCTGTCTCTCCTCTGCTCTCAGCCTGCTCTCCAGCAGGCTACCCAGAAGTCACAGTGTATCCAGCTCTCCAGCAGGTATCCAGAAGTCACAGTGTATCCAGCTCTCCAGCAGGCTACCCAGAAGTCACAGTGTATCCAGCTCTCCAGCAGGCTACCCAGAAGTCACAGTGTATCCAGCTCTCCAGCAGGCTACCCAGAAGTCACAGTGTATCCAGCTCTCCAGCAGGTATCCAGAAGTCACAGTGTATCCAGCTCTCCAGCAGGCTACCCAGAAGTCACAGTGTATCCAGCTCTCCAGCAGGCTACCCAGAAGTCACAGTGTATCCAGCTCTCCAGCAGGCTACCCAGAAGTCACAGTGTATCCAGCTCTCCAGCAGGCTACCCAGAAGTCACAGTGTATCCAGAGGGCACAGTGATCCTCCAGGCCTTCTGCTACAAAAGTCACCTTCTCCCACCACTGGCTTGGAGACAGTCTATTCTCCAGATATTCTCAGCCAGACTGGGTCATTCACACCATGGGGATAGTTTATTGCCTTTTTAAGGTTAAGAACCAAATTAGTGAGGTTAATGGAGGATTTCAGGCCACAAAACATTGTGTGTGTGTGTGGGGGGGTATATCCATGATTAGGTACCCCCTCTGGGAAATCAAGGATGAAAACTTGGATTGGGTGCTATCTTGGACCTGTCTCCATACTGAGTGTTTTGTTTTTATTGTTGTTTCTGTTTTTCGCAATGTCTGACATTGAACATAGGCCATACAAAGGCTAGGCAGGCTGTCTGCCCTCTGAGCCACCCCCTCCACAACCCCGGCTCTTGTCTGATTCCCGTCAATTCTGAAAATTTACATTATTCACCTCTTTACAAGAAAGGAGCTGGAAACCGAAATGTTAGCTGGTCCCAGATGACGCAGCCAGAGGGGGCAGAATGAGGATGCCCTCCATAGGCAGGAGTCTCCTGTATACCCTGGCACTCCTCTTTACCCACCTATGTCTACTGTAACCTTGTCTACTTCGTTAGGGTGGCTGTGAACAGTGGTGAGATCTCAGAGCCTGAAGACATTCCCACACCAACTCTGGGTCACTGGGTCAGGGCAGAGGCTCTAGAGGTAAAAAGAGGAGAGAAATGTCTGTCGATTACCTACAGATTAAACGTCATCTTCCCACCCTATTTATGTCAAAATCATCAGACGTAAAACTTTCAGGATAAATCCCATCTATATTAATCTCTGTATAATAATTAACCAACGAGGATTTCCCAGGGGAAGCTCACTCCTACCAAACACAAACTTAGCTTTAGGTTTCCTAAGCGCCAAGGCAAAAAAAAAAAAAAAAAAAAAAAAAAGCAAGATGCCTTTTTTTCTCTCAATAGATGTGAGCCCATTTTACAGCACAGCCAGTTTTCCCTTAGTGTTTTATGAGTGTGTCTCAGGAAGCCAAAGGCTGGCCCCGGAAGGAGTGAGGGAACAGGAGCTACACCTGGGGTGAGGAGCCATTAGAATGCGATTACTCCAAATGAGATTCAACTTGCGAGGCATCAGGGCAAGGAGGGAAACTAATCAGGAAACAGGAATGGATTCAGTAAATGATGGCAGGAGGGCAGCAGGCCTCAACTGTGGGCGGGGTTCCACCAAGAAAGATGCAGTCCCAGAGCTGAGCACAGACTAGGTGAAGTGTGGCCAATGGGAAGCCAACAGAGCAATCAATAAGGAAGGCTGGGTGAGTTAGGGATGCATATGCAGGGGCTGGGACACAAAGCCAAAAGGAAATTATCTCTGGGGGTAAGACGGAGTCTGGGCTATTGCGGCCAGCCCGGTGATGGGCATCTCATTACCCAACGGAGGTAGGCAAGGTGGAAAGGGTTCAGAGTAGGGCACCGGACATGATTAGGTAGCAGGAGAGATTAATTTATGAGGAAAGATTAAAAAGCTAAAATATGAAAGTTGGCTGAGAGAAGGCTGGCTCCCGGTTGGCACAGAGAGAGTGTGAGAGACAGTGAGAGAGTCTGGGAGGCAGGCGGTTGGTAGGGGGTGGCGCTTGGCCTAGGCTAAGGCTGTATAGGAAGTGGGTCAGTGTGTTAGGGTAGAGGTGCAGTGGGTTTGACCTGTGGGGGGTCAGAATGTGAAATGAGTAACCTAGCCACAGATCCACAGGCCAAGTGGTCATTCTCAGAAGCCAGAATGATCACAGGGAACAAGACGTTCTCTCCAGTCTGGCCTCTGTCTGAGCTGAAATAGATGGGACTGGGGGCTCCTGTTCATTTGCTCAGCGTTAGGCATCTGCTGTGTGTTGGAATATGGGCTAAACATGGAAAAAGTCCTGTCAGATACCATCCTTGATTTCAAGAGACTCGGGAAAGCCAGTGGGTCAACTCGTAGGTTTAGAAAACTAGGAAGAGAGTGCTGGGTGTTGCTTAGCTTTCATCAGCTTGACACAAGCTGGCATCCTCTGGGAAGAGGCAAGGACAACTGGGAAAATACCCTTATCAGATTGGCCTGTTGACAAGTCTATGGGGCATGTCTTGTTAATGATTGACAGGGGATGAGGGTGGGACAGCCCATTGTGGATGATATCACCCCTGAGCAAGTGTCCTGGACCGTATTTAAAAAAAAAAAAAAAACAAGCTGAAGGAGCCATGGGGTCAAGCCAAGCAGCACTCTTCCGTGGCTTCTGCTTCAGTTCCTGCTTCCAGGTTCCTGCCTTCAGTCTCTGCTGTGACTCCACCTTCATGATGGATTGTGTAAGCTCAGTAAACACTTTCCTTTTGAGGTTTCTTCTGGTCATGGTGCTTTATCATAGCAATAGAAAGCAAACAGGACTACACTTGGAGCCAGACTGAAGAGACGGCGTGTGAACTTAGCTGTGGAAGCGGTGGCTGGTGAGATATCAGGAGGAGGGAGAGCGAGTATAGAGATACAGAGGTCAGAAACATCGTGACATGTTCAAAGGCTCCAAGTTGGCTGGAATAAGATGCAGAGAGGGAAAGAAATGAGCTATCAGTCTAAGCCAAGTGCGGGCTACGAGAAGCCTCCCGGGCAGGAGCTCCGAAATGGCCTCCAGTCAAA
This sequence comes from Mus caroli, assembly GCF_978045245.1. NCBI lineage: Eukaryota > Metazoa > Chordata > Mammalia > Rodentia > Muridae > Mus > Mus caroli. The sequence goes on from NW_028227274.1 coordinate 74,875,902, forward strand.
AGCACTGCAGGATCAGCAATGGGAGGTGTTTACATAGAGGCCTGAGGAGAGCTACTGTGGATCTTTAAATGCCCATCCTTGTTGGGATGGGAACATGCATTTGAGAGGAGGGGTGGTGTAGAGACAAAGTCACTATCGTTTTGGGCACTGTATCCACAATCTGAGGAAGAACCTGCTTGAGCCAGAACTGGGGTAGTGGCCTCGGACAGGCAAGAGGTAGCAGGCTTTTCTGGAATGGGTGAGCAAGAAGGCAGAGTCTAGTGATGGGTGGAAGTTTGTGTTCCTGGCTCGGTGATGTTTGCCACTGAGCTGGGTAACGGGTTAACACACTTGTGTAACAGCTTGACAACAGACAGAGGGCAGTTTGCTATTCTGTCCAGACTCAGTTTTACCAGCTGTTATGGTTTGCATGTGGGCTCAGGTGTCTTTGAAAATTGTCTACAGCTGGTGGCACTGATTTGAGAGACCTGAGGACCTTTCAAAGATGAGGCTTAGGTAGAGGATGTAGGCTCCTTGATGGGAGGCCCCTTAAGCTGGCTTCTGGCCCCAGCCTCTCTCTGTGCTTCTTGTGTCACTGAGATGTGAGTGAACCCCTGCCTGCGATACTCCTGTCACTGTGGAGTTGCTCACCTCCATGCCTTACCTTCTCCACCATGACTGAATGCACTCTCTCAAACCAGGAGCCAAAGTACGTCTTCCCTCCCTTAAGCTGCTTCCTGTCAAGTATTTAGCCACAGCGACACGGTGACGAGAAAAACAACTGATACATCAATAACTAACTGATATATCTGCTAACGGAGGCTGCCGATGAGCCCCTCAAGGGAGGCACATTTGGGAGAGCTTATGTGTGGAACATGTTTAGGAGTAAAATGTGCCACACTCCATCACTAAGAAGACAACATCAAAGTTCATGCCAACCACAACTCTTGTTCTCTGCCCACCCTCTCAGACTGGCACAAAGATCAAATGCCCACATGACATCTGATAAAGGCTCTGGTCCCTTGGAGATCCCGGCTTTATGTAAGAGCTATAAAGGGAGGCAGAATTGCTATCTACAGCTTTAACATGCTGACAGATACCTGTCCAAAGGAGAAACAATACCAGCTTTCCCAACTCAGTCCAGGCAACGTTAGCAGAGGTTACCTCTGAAAGCACTAAGCTCAGGATGGAGCGATGGTTTAGAGGTAAGGAATGCTTCCTTTTCCTGCAGAAGCCTGGGGTTCCCTTCCCAGCATTCACTTTGGGTAACTCACAACCACTTATAGCTCCAGCTCCAAGGGATCTAATGCCCTCTGGCCTCTACACACACACACACACACACACACACACACACACACACACACAAAGAAAGAGAGACAGAGAATAAATAAAAGTCTGAAAATTTTTTAAAAGACAATTCTAAGATTCCCATGGGTAGGGATTTTGTTTCATTTGCTCTCTGAACCTCAAAACAAGCATACAGTGGGTACTTAATAAAATGGGAGCAGGAGTACCCATGAAGGCTTCATGTAATGCAGGACTGGCAAACCCGCATGAAGCCTTAACATGTCTCCTACTTGCTTCACTCAGCTTCATGAAAGCTATCCTTTCCTCAGGAGATGCCACTATTGCTTGGTTGTATAAATGTGTTCACTCACTTCCTCAAATTATTTAAGAGCAATCCCTGCACTGGGGTACACTCTGAGGACGGAGACCCCTTAACTCTCATGAAAGTCCACGACTCTCCCTCAGAAGATAGGTCACGATAAATCAATAGATAAACTAGTGCAATGTCTTCACATGTAGTCTACAGATTACTCAGACAGGTCAGGAGAGGTTAACAGAGTCAGGCTGAGTCAGCTCAGAAGTGGGCTGAACTAAAGAAGCGCCACCAGGCAGTGGAATTCTGAGACTGCATTGGGTAGCAGCAACCTCGCAAGTGTCCCCCCTCCTCCTCCCTGCCCCCTCCCATACCCTTCATATTTACTTCCTTATCCATTGCTTTTTTTCTCTCATATTCTTTTGATATTCAGTTACTTACAGCCACTGGGATCTCCTGCTTGGATTCTTTTTTTTTTTTTTTTTCAACTATTCAGCGAAGATTTCTTTCTTTTTTTTTAATTTTTAATATTTTTATTACATATTTTCCTCAATTACATTTCCAATGTTATCCCAAAAGTCCCCCATAGCGCCCCCCACTTCCCTACCCACCCATTCCCATTCTTTTGGCCCTGGCATTCCCCTATATTGGGGCATATAAAGTTTGCAAGTCCAATGGGCCTCTCTTTCCATTGATGGCCGACTAGACCATCTTTCGATACATATGCAGCTAGAGACAAGAGCTCCGGGGTTCTGGTTAGTACATCATGTTGTTCCAACAATAGGGTTGCAGATCCCTTTAGCTCCTTGGGTACTTTCTCTAGCTTCTCCATAGGGAGCCCTGTGATACATCCAATAGCTGACTGTGAACATCCACTCCTGAGTTTGCTAGGCCCCGGCATCGTCTCACAAGAGACAGCTATATTTGGGTCCTTTCAGCAAAATCTTGCTAGTGTATGCAATGGTGTCAGCGTTTAGAAGCTGCTTATGGGATGGATCCCTGGATACGGCAGTCTCTAAATGGTCCATCCTTTCATCACAGCTACGAACTTTGTCTCTGTAACTCCTTCCCTGGGTGTTTTGTTCCCAATTCTAAGAAGGGGCACAGTGTCCACACTTTGGTCTTCATTCTTCTTGCGTTTCATGCGTTTAGCAAATTGTATCTCATATCTTGGGTATCCTAAGTTTTGGGCTAATATCCACTTATCAGTGAATACATATTGTGTGAGTTCTTTTGTGATTGTGTTACTTCACTCAAGATGATGCCCTCCAGGTCCATCCATTTGGCTAGGAATTTCATAAATTCATTCTTTTTAATAGCTGAGTAGTACTCCATTGTGTAAATGTACCATAATTTCTGTATCCATTCCTCTGTTGAGGGACATCTGGGTTCTTTCCAGCTTCTGGCTATTATAAATAGGGCTGCTATGAACATAGTGGAGCTCCTGCTTGGATTCTAGATAAACGTCCTTTCCTCTTTTGCACCCTTCTATGCAGGGTGGGGCTGTAGCTCAGTGGTAGAGTGCTCCTCTAGCATGCATGAGGTCTTAGGTTCAATCCCTAGTACTCCCAGGGGGAGGAAAAAGAAGTCATTGACTTGAAACACTATTCGAGTCCACTTTCCAAGTCATGGCCAGTGTGACTTTTGCAAGATGGATATTAGTTCTTTGGAGTGTCTTGATAATTAAAGTGTTGTGTCTCTTTAAATGAAGATGGCTTCCATGCCAGGCTAAACAGCTCTCAGAAGAGTGTCTCCTTCCTCTATTTAGTCAAGGCTTGTGGGTAGTTGTGCCATCTTGGGATCTGGGCCACATGGCCCACCAGCCCTGAGAACTCTCCGGCTGGTAGGGGTCAGAGCTGATTCTTCCCCTTGGTCAGCAGGGCTCAGGACAGTCTGTCTGTGACAATCTTGTCTAGTACATCTCATCCCCAGTCTTTTCCAGCCCGGGCACCACGTGGCCTTCTTGCACACACAGCACACTTGCACATGGCCAGAGCACTCTTCAGCTTTCTCTTTACACCCTTGTCAGTCTTCACACTTCTATCTTAGGAGACAGCTTTCCCCTGGAGTCTATCATGGACAACTTCCAGTTACTGCATGGTGAGACTCACATTTCCCCTCCAGAGCTCTGTTAGGATTGTTCCATCCAATGAGCATAGGACCCGTGTCTGTTTCTAAACACCCTGGTAACTCGAGTACTACAGGAAACTGAGGTAAAGTAGGCTCTCAGTTTATAACCTTTGGGTGAGTGAATGAATGAATGAATGAATGAATGAATGAAATAATAGGCATTACTTTTTCAGAAAGGAAAGTACGTAGCCTCTGTTCTTATGTGAGACCCATCAGCTTAGGGACCTGGAAATGCCAAATATTATGAATAAACTACTCCCAGGTCTCAGCTCAGATCCCAAGATGGCACAACTACCCACAAGCCTAGACTAAACAGAGGAAGGAGACACTCTTCTGAGAGCTGTTTAGCCTGGCATGGAAGCCAACTTCATTTAAAGAGACACAACACTTTAATTATCAAGACACTCCCAAGGACTAATAGACCTGAGAACTAAGGACTGGCTAGGCTGCCTGGATGAGGCCAGTGAATGCTCCAGAAAGCTGACCTGTTAGTACAGGGAGACGATGGCACTATGAATTAGTATGCCAGCAACATCTGAAACATATTCATTGTGTTAATAGAAATGTCTGCTATATTAGACATTTTTGGGGCTTATTATTCATATTAGTTATAATATGAAAATCACATTTTATTTCTAAATTGCAATCAAATGATATTTTCTATTAAAACTTTAATAGCAAACCAAATTAAGCAATGCTATGGGTTACATATTAGGAATCCAGTTTGGTTATAACTCATCATAGTTTTTTACTTTGTTATAAATCACCAAGGAGATGAAATAAAGCAAGATGTTTCCCAAAATGAGCTAAAAGAAATTTGTGTGTGTGTGTGTGTGTGTGTGTGTGTGTGTGTGTGTGTGAGAGAGAGAGAGAGAGAGAGAGAGAGAGAGAGAGAGAAACAGGGAAGTGGCTTAGTTTGAATTAGCATCCTGTGTCAGTGAAACAAACACAGACAAGCCTCGGCCACAAAGCTTCACTTTATGAAAACAATGTATCTTGTCCTCCTGCTGCTGAGCTACAGAATAGGTCAGTTAACCAATCCTCCTCGTCGGGATTAAACTATGGGAAATCTTCCCATAAAGACTGATGCCTCCCTAAGAACCAATCACAACTAATCCCCTGCCCCATCGCCCAAGGGCCTTCCCTCGAACACGTTTGAGTCTCTTCACCATCATCATACGAGTAGCTGGTACTCAATAGATGTTGGTTAGATTGGCCTAAGTAGCTAACCATGTGCTAATCACTCAAAGACATTTTGATATGATTTTAAATATATAATTTACCCCCATACAGATTTGGCACACTGAAGGTGTGCAAAAAAAAAAAAAAACCCCACAAAATTTTATTTGTTTGCTTTTGAGATAGGTCCTATGTAGTCTTGGCTGTCATAGAACTCACTATGAAGCCCAGGCTAGCCTGAAACTCAGAGATCTGCCTGTTTCTGTCTCCCAAGTAAGATCTATTTTTCTTAATATGGAAAGATCAAGGCAACAGCTATTTCCTTGGTCAATCTGAACATCCTTATGTTAATAATAATAATAATAATATAGACTGAGCGGCTGTTGTGTGCAGAGCCCAATGGAGCTCCTCATACATACCAGCACGTTTGTTACTAGCAATGATCACAGACATGGGTTATCATATCAATTATATGGGAGCAATTAAGAGAGTTGCTTACTGACTTGCCAAGTTGCTAATGATGGAGTCAGACTGATCCAGTGGCCCAGTACTGTCATGGGTGCTCTAGCCACTTGACAATATTGCCATCTTCCTCCCAGATACTTGAGGGTATAGGGAATGCCTTCTCAGAAGTCCTGAGAGAAAAAGCTCTAGGACCACCAGTGTATACAAAGATCTTGTACCTGGCGTTATATAGTGTGGTTTAAATGTGAGATGCCCACACTGCATGCTTACACTAGTTGCCTGCCCTGATACCATTTTTATATGGCTTTGAGCCTTTGGGAGATGGGTCCTGGATGGTGGAAGAAAATTGTTAGTGATGGGCGTCTGTTTTCAGTGTCCTATTGCTATGAAAAGACACCATGACAACAGAAACTCTTATAAAGGAAAACATTTAGTTGGGGCTGGCTTACACCTTCAGATATTTAATCCATTATCAGCATGGTACAAGGTCTCTGCACACATGGATAGAGACATAAGCTGTGATCATGGCAGGAATCACAGACAGCCAATGATCCAACTGCTCATACCATCTTAACTCATTTAACCCTGTGATGGCCCTGGGTAGCTCCTGTTATTACCCCCATCTTATTGATGAAAACTCTGGGTTACAAAGAATTTCCTGCCCTTACCCCAGTTCTTGCAGTGCAGTCCTGTGGTCAGTGTCTCACCAGTTACCAAAGTACCTCTCCTTGGGGGAGACTTTCGATGTCTTATGAAAAATCCAAATTCTCCAAGGGACAGTGCAAGGAGTTTTGGGCACATTTCTTGAACCTTGCCCATTTGCCACACCCAGCTTTTGGGCCTTCTCCTGGGCCCCAGAGACCAACTTCCTCACCTCTGGGCCAGCCACTTCCCACCACAGGCAAGTGGCCTCAGAGCATCAAAGTCATCAAGGAGAATGGTACCTCCTTTGGTTGATGCTGTGGCTGTTCCCTTTAGGCTGTTGTTCATCTGCGTAAGATGGGACACTGTGATAATAAAAACTGTGTATCTTCACAGGAAAGAATGCAAAATTGTATAGAAGCATGGGAAGCCAATAATTAAAACCTCTGCCCTAGACAGTGAGATGGCTCAGAGAGTAAAGGTATTTAACCAATACCAAGCCTGACAATCAGTTCTCTCTCCAGGACCCACACGATGGAAGGACAGAACTGACTCCCGTGAGTTGTCCTTGGTCCTCTGCAGGTATGAGGTGGCACACATGCTCACATACACATATTATCCACCCAAATAAATAAATGAATAAAAATTTAAAAGTCGATTCATGGACTTTCAAATAAGATATGTCATAATCTAAATTAGTTTTAAAATAACCTTCCCATGTTTTACTTCCCCCTCCATCCCTGTTCTAGGCCAGAGAAGTAAAGTCCGTGGCTGTATGCAGTCAGTTTCTGTTGAAAAGCTAATACTGCCCCCCAAGAAAGCACCTTTGCATGGTATTTCACTTTCCCTTGAGTGAGGGAAATGAGTCACACACACACTCACACACACACACACACACACACACACACACCTGCATACACACACGCAAACACATACATGCACACATACCGGTCATCCTGGGAAGAGGTTACTAAAGGCCCCAAGGAGATAACTCAAGGCTCTGAGCCTGGGTGAGGGCAGGAGTGGGGTAGCGTTAAGTGGGTTCCAGATGCTGCAATGGAGCATAACTATAGACAAAGTGTGCAACCTTCCTACTTTGAGGTGGAGGGAGAGAGAGGAAGGAAGGGAATCTGCCGGAAGTCTGGATCTGACCAAAGATGGCCAGAAACTCAGAGGGCTCAAAAAGGGCCTGGAATCTGGCAGCTGACATTCTCCACAGGTCCCAGGAGTGCCCGCAACCGGTGGCAAGACACTACGAAAGCTTTCTCCAATCTTCCGTCTTTACCCTTTCCCTCTCTGCGTCTGTTTGTTCTCTGTTGTGTTCTTTGTTCTCTCTCATCTCTTCCTTCTCCTCTCTCTTCTTCCCTCCGTTTCCCCCCTAATACTGGCGATTCCTTATTGTGAAGAAGCTTTTAGATCTAAAAACTACCCGCCCCTTGGCTAAGCTGCCTGTCTGTGTTCTCTCATGGGTTAACACTCTGGGCTGAGGAGGCATGGCATGGTGTTGAAAGTATACTTGGCTGATTCTCCCACTATTAGCCCACAGAGAGAATCACTATGTATAACCAGCCCTCCCCTCCTGCTCCCCGGAAACAAACAAAAAGCCAACCTTGTCATCTGCTCCTTCCCAAGGGCCCACTGTGTTTCCCTGCAGAATCAGGAGTAAATTATCTCCAAAGAAGGGTTCATTAAGAATAAATAATAATTTGCACTTCAAATGCACCTTTTGTCTAAGTATCTCAAAGCAATCTACTTAATTAATTAATTAAGAGAATTAATTAATTTGGGGGGGGTGGAACCCTCCTGTAGGAAGGGAAGGCAAATTTACAATGAGGCGCAAAGCAATGGGCTCAAGGTCCTAACAGGACAGTGGACGAATGAGGTCACGATATGAAAGTAAAACAAAGTCGCCCCACAGTGTGAAAATAGTAAATAAAAGGCAGGGTAAGCGGGGCGGGGCGGGTGCAGGCTGGGCAGGGTGAGTAGGCGGGGCAAGTGAGGCAGGGCAGGGCGGGTAGGCGGGGCAAGTGAGGCGGGGCAGGGCGGGTAGGCGGGGCAAGTGAGGCGGGCAGGGCAGGCCCAAGAGGAAGGAAGACAGAAGGTTGAAGTCCGAGCTGAAGTCCGGTGCAATGAGGTTAAGAAACTCAGTCTCAGCTTAGGCCGTGGGCCAAGGAAAGTCTTTAGGAAGAGCTAGAACAGAGAAGTTGGGTGCCTTAGACCCTACCCAAGCTGGGGGACTCCAAAAAAGGCTCTGACCCCTTTGTAGGCCACGTCAGGCTACTGTGGAGACACAGAGCCATGGCTCCACAGGAAAGCTGGGAATCAAAGCGCACAATCGAGGGCCTTGTGCTTGGAGCCCTGAGCCCTCTCTTCCATGCTCCCTGATGGGATAAGAGCCCAGTGGATATAAGGCTCTCTGTCTGCCATGAAATCAAGGTGTTCACCTAACTAGATAGGAAGCAGGCAGGGAGCTGGGTACTTCTTGAATTCTCTTCCTGAGCCTATGCGTTGGGATTCCCAGCCTCTTATCCACATCCTGGTCTCTCCCCTAAAACTGCACCGGGATTCAAGCCCGAACACTGCCTGACTGACCTTGGTCCAAACAAGAGATAATACAACTCCCAATAGTCCCCAACTCCTTCTGTGTCCGTTTTGGGTCAGTCCAGTCCTTTGCCTCCAACCTGCTAACCCTCAGTCATCCGTGATTCCAGGCAGCACCAATTAAGCCACATGTGCGCCCTCAGATTCACACATACCCATCCAGACCCCCGAACACTCGCAGTACTACAAATTAACAACCCAAGCTTGTCTTCATTGTGCTTTTATTATGATGCTCCTCAGTGATGTCTTTAAATGAATTTTGAATAGTCCCCGTAATTTGGTTTGTTCTACGTTGCGACGCAAGTGTGAGGGCCCCGCAGGAATTTCTGCAAGGGAGACAATATTACGGGAACATGGCTTCTGCTTCTCTTCTTCCTGCTTTCTCATAATTAAGCTTTATTGAGTTGTAAAATGAATAACAATTAAAAAAACCTGTTTATTGATCCAGGTGCATCATGCAGCTAGAGGAAACTTTCTCCCACCCCTGACCCTACCGAGTTATTCCTCCTTAATCTTGCTTTCCCCCACCCCCAGCCCACCTCTTCCCTCCCTGAACAGTGGGCCATTTCACTGCAGGTAGCAAGCACTTTCTTGGATGCAGTGAAGCGAACTGCTGGTGTCTGAAGTGCGGAGAGACCCTAGCCAGAACTAGTCAGGGAAAACATCTCTCAAAGACCTATTACCTTATGTCTTCTCAATGCCTACAAACCCTGCAAAGTTTACCATTTTGGGTTAATATACTGCCCCCACCAAGACACAATTAACCCATGAGGGAATTGTACGTTACAGTCTTACGGAATAGGATAGCCTAAAAGGACTCCAGCTATCAGATTCTTTTAGGGAGAAAGTCTCTGTCAGAAGTTAAACTCTACCCATGTAGAACATAGTGGCTGAAGGAATGGCTCAATCTTCCTAACACTGCGACCCTTTAATACAGGTCTTCAGGTTGTGGTGGCCCCCGCACCATAAAAGTAATCCATTGCTACTTCATAACTGTAATCTTGCTACTGCTATGAATCATAATGTAAATGTCTGACACGCAGGATATCTGGCATGGGACTCCCAAAGAGGTCATGACCCATGAGTTAAGCAGCACTGTCTGGCAGTGGCCAGGGGAAGCAACTTCAAATGATATGGAAGCCAGCAAGAGAATAAGGGAAGGGGACCAGATGGGCTGCAAGGAAGGCAAGGAAGGGCCCAGTAGACCTCACTTCTCCAGTTTTCAGCCCAGCAGCAGGTTCCTAAGAAAACCAACAAGCTTGGTCGGCTGGGGAATCTGGTTTCCTGTTACTTCAGAACTAGTAATGAGCAGTCCTGACCTCCAGGTCAAAACTAGGTTCCCAACCTAGACCCAGCCCAGCAGTCACCTTATTAAACAAGCCGTCAGTGGTGTCAGAAAAACTGCACAGAGAACCACACTTACCAGGTTAAGAGGGACCCCTCACAACTAGGGAAGGGAACAGCTCTGAACAGAAGTGTGGGTTCAATCTGCTCCCACACTAGCAATGTCTAGCCAGGAAGCAAAGGCTTCCGTCTTTCATGGCTCTGGGCAGGTTCTCTCCTGTTCAACACGATCTTCCCTCTACTACAGCTGAGAACTTTACATCGGGTTCAGTCCACGCCCCTTGGGAGTCCTGGGGGGTGGGGTTGCTGTTCTCTGCAGGTAATAGTGCTTTAAGGCAAGAGCCGGCCACGACTGTGGAGGCTCCTGGTTGGTCAGATGCTGTGGGAGGAGCTGGTGGCCAGGGCTCAAGGTGGTTCCTAGGGGTACACACTGCTTTGCTCAGTCCAGCAGTTGCTCAAGGGACTACCACTCAGAGGAGGAGCATAAGCCAAGATTAAGGTACCTGTGGGAGGGTCCTCTTTGGGTCTTGTTGACAGTATCTTATTTTCTGTGTTCACAGGGCAGAGAAGTTCTGGTGCTTTAGGCATTAATCCTACTATAGGGCTTCACCTTCATGAACTCACGTATCCTTAGTCACCTCCTAAAGTCACCACCTCCAAATCCCATCATATGGGGGTTAGAATGCCAACCTATGAACTTGGGGGGCGGGGTATAAATGTTCAGTCCACAATTCCACTCATCAGCAGCATAAGCACTTCTCGAGTTTCTACCCTGTCACATCATCACCAAGACAAGTTGTTGGTGAAGGAGTCTGTCCTTGTCTTCCCAGTCCCTCAGAGCTGTTATTTCCCCTTCTTTGCCTCTCTAAGGCTACGGCTAACAATTACGTTGTCATGAGTAGCAGCGAGCTTTACATGGTGAATTAACTTAGACGCTCACATGTCGCTTCCCCACCAGAGCTAAGCCCCACCCTCTGTGAACCACCTAGAGTGTGTACCTCGTGCTGTGGTCTGCCTGAGTTCCCACATTCCTGTGTCACCTTCTGATTAGTTGTGTAGCAATCTGACTGCTCAGTATCAGATTTGACTCCTAGTCAAGATGGTGGATGACTGCCCTGCCCAGGCATTCAGCCAAAGCTGGTACCGACTCCAAGCTCCAGGAGGGTAAACGGTCGTCAGGTGCATATGGGATTCACTAGGTGTGTTTCTGCTGTTTGCCTGCATAGGAAGGAGGCCTAGATGTCACAGCTACCATCAGCTGTATTTCCCCCTTCCCTGAGGCTTCAAGGAAATACCTGAGGATTTTGAAGAATGAAGGCCTTCAAACGTGGCCTACTACATTCTCTTCAGGAACCTGAAGCCCAGGCTCAGCATATGAATGAGGGGCAGCTCAAGGTGAGCCACTCAGGATCTGCTGGACTCCCCAGCTCCGCGAGGTCTTAACTTTTGTACAGACAGGGTACTTTGTATTTGCATCCCATCTGATAGTAAGACCTACCAGTCATTGAGCACTACCATTGAGACAGGCGCTATACTAACACCTAATCCTTTAGCTTTAGCCCTCAACAACCCTGGGACAAGAATCCACTAGCCCCATTTTAAGTGTGGGCTGAGACTTAAGTAGATAAGAACATACCCAAAGTCAGCCTGTTCATCTAACCCAGACTACATGCCATCCTGCTTCTGTTTGCTCTTCTGGATGTGGTTGTCACTTCATAATCACAAGAGACCCTTGCCCATCCATCTTCCTCCATTGGTTGAACTCAATGCAAGCTAGGTGGTCATCCCAAGGACCAGGACAGCTGTCACTGGTTTAACTGCAAGGCTGACTTCTTAGATAGGGAGAACAGAGTATCTGGTCACTGGCTTCCTGTTTGTAAGTCTTAACTGTAAAAGATAGCAGTGTGCCTGTGCTAGCTACATCTGGCAATTAATTTGGAATGAAGGTCCATGGAATTCAAGGAACCTGATAGCTGAATCTCTGAACACACCAAAACTAAATTTCTATAACCAGCCGCTTGCAATGCCATGAGTGAAATAAGGGAGAGGGACATTACAGAAAGTGAGGAAAGGTGGGATGTATCCTTAAGATCAGAGTGTGCATCGTATGTACAAACAGGCACACCCTCACTCTGGACAACACACAGCTCATAGCCAAGCGCCTGGAGTTCTGTAGACATCTGAAGATTGCTATAGAGCTAGTAGCCTGTAAGAGCCCCAAGGACACTATAGTAAGGAAGGGGCCTGACGTTAAGGCCATAGGGGCCCGTAAGCCTGGTGAGCTGGGGCATCTGGGCTGGCCTCAGGAGGCTCCCCAGAGAAGCAGAGGTCACAAGCATTAGGCATAGTCTGAGCTGGAAGCTGAGGCAAGAGAGAAGGTCGATACACAAATAGATCTGAGGGTGTGAATCCCCTGGGGACACTTTCCATCCTCAGCCTCCAGATTCATCCTCGGGGAGTTTGAAAGAGGCAGACACATAGATTTATAAGCTGCCTGACAGGGAGGCCTTGAGTGGTGTTTTTGTAACTAGCAATGTAATGTTCTCTTTGGTTCTCCTGATCATGAGAAAACTGACACTTCTATGGGGTTTTTCCAGGTCACAGTAGGAATAAGAGTAGCCCAGCACACTGTCCGTTTTCAGGAATGTCTGCTGAATGAATCATTGGATGGATAGATAGATAGATAGATAGATAGATAGATAGATAGATAGATAGATAGATAGATAGACAGGATACATACATAGGATACATACATAGATACATAGATACATACATACATACATTATATAGATACATAGATACATGCGAGGGAAGAAACAGAAAAGATGAATTGAGTGAATAAGAGTCCGTTTTGAAGTTTGTGTTTGTGAGTGTCTGTGTATATTTGTGTGTCTGTATATATGTGTGTGTTTATATGTGTGCGTGATGGTACGTGATACCTCAGTGGATGGATAGGGGTCAGCCCTTGGTATTGGTTTAGCCTTCTGCCTTGCTTGGAACAGAGTCTCTTCTTTGCAGTTTGCTAGCTGGCTTAACAGACTCCAGAGATTCTCCGGTCTCTGCCGTCCATGTCATTGTAAAAACACCCAGATAGCAGACATGCAGTACTCTGCCTTACTTTACACGGGCTTAGGGATTCTAGCACAGGTCCTCACATTTGTGTGGGAAGCTCTTTACCACTGACCCATCTCCCCAGCCCACCTCCCCAATCAATTCTGCGTTTTAAATGGTCTAAGCCTTTATTTTTTAATAAGAGGATGAGATAACTAGTAGACATAAAATCATGAAAGATTAGGGAGCTGGCCTTTCTTTGCCTAGAGAGCAGAAGGCGGCACTGAAGGAGAATACGTGTAAAGGCTGTCTATGATTCATACTTGATATGCTTGTATATAAAGGGGAGTTCTTTGCTGACAATTTTTTGATGATATGACTGATGTCCTGGGTAAGGATAGAACTTTAGGTTGTCTGGGGAGATGGCTCAGTGGTCAAGAGCCATGCTGCTCCTGCAGTTGATGTAGGTTTGGTTCCCAGCACCTACACAGTGACTCATGATCATCTATAACTCTAGTTGCAAGGGATCTGGTGCCCTCTTCTGACCTCTGCAGGCACCAGGCACGCACACTGTGTGCTTAGACACATGCAGGTAAAATACCCATTCACGTAAAATAAAGCAGGTAAATCTTTTAAAAATCACTACAGTGAAAGATCTTCTGAGCTAGGGAGAGCTGTAGCAAATTATGAGTAACTGTGGTTGACACATTGATTCTATAAATCCAGTCTACACTGAGCTGGGATCTGTGGCAAGGCCACAGTGAGCCGCTCTGATCTGACTGAACCCTGAAGGAGCCTGTGGTGCTAAGCATGTTCGCTGATGTTACAATCAAGTGTGAGCTTTCAGGAGGCCAAGATGGATGTACGATAAAGAGTAGGGGTGGGGGGGGGGTTAGAGAAGCCAAAAGACAATTCTGAGTGCTGTGATCTGGATTCTGAGTGTCCCCAAAGACCCATGTGCTATAGAAAGGGGGGGAGCGCGGTGAGGAAGTGTTTGGTCAATGGGTGTGTGCACTCCTAGGGTTAATATGACCCTGACTCTTGCTTCTCCCTTAGCCATGGGTAAGTGATTGATTTAGCCTATTGCATGTTTCAGCTGTTCTCTGCTGCCATGGGCTTAAAGCAACAGGCCTGGGAAATCATGGAGGAAATCTGAAGCTGTGGGCAGAAGTAAACCTTCTCTTTTTTATAGTTTGATTATATCAAGTGACAGAGAGCTGCTATACTCTGTGGTGTGTGTGTGGTGTGTGTGTGTGTGTGTGTGTGTGTGTGTGTGTGGTGTGTGTGTGTGTATGGTGTGTGTGTGTGTGTGTGTGGTATATGTATATTTGTGTGTTGCATGTGTATGTATATGTATAAGTATGTATATTGTGTATGTTGTATATGTATTATGTGCTGTGTATGTAGTGTATATATATTTGTGTGTGTATGCATGTATATATGTGTGTGTTGTTTATGTTATATATGTATGTGTGTATGTATGTATGTGTTATGAGTTGTATGTGTATGTGTGTTGTATGTGCATAAGTGTATATGTTGTATGTTGTGCTTGTATAAGTGTGTGTGTTGTGTGTCTGTTGTATGTGTTATGTGTGTCTGTTGTGTGTGTATAAATGTGTGTGTTGTGTGTGTGTTGTATATGGTGTATGTGTGTTGTGTGTGTATGTTGTGTGTGTGACTGTGTGTGTATAAGTGTGTGTGTATGTTGCATGTATAAGTGTGTATGTGTGTATGGTATGTGGTATGTGTCTGTTGTGTGTGTCTTCTGCAGTAGGAGTCTGAGCCCTATATATAGCTTTACGAAGTGTATCTCACGTGACAAACATTGCTGCTATCGTTTCCTACCCACTCAGCTCTTCATCATTCTGAAATTTTTCATTGAAGAGCCATAGATGAGATTGCCATAAAAGTTAAGTGTTCAGGCTAGGATACTTAAACGGAGCAGTCAAAGGCTGTGGCCAGAGGACAGAAATGCATTGTCTTACCTGACTCGGACACTGGTGAGTTACTCATGCTCCCGCGGACAGCTTCACACCCACGCCCCTGTGAACGGCCCTGGTTAAACCCAGCATGTCATAAGCAAAAGCACAAAACAAGCAGAGGTGAAGTGGAAGGCTCACTCACTGGAAGGCTGGTGAGCACAGGAGGGTGGTACCAGACAACGGAGGATACGTGTAAACAGAATGCCATGCTGCATGTCCGTGGATGCAATTATCAGAGAATAAATCAATTTTTTAAAAAGGTGACTGTGGGCACTATTGACCACTGCCCTGGACAACTGACAGAACCTGGGATTATCCTGGCCGAATTGTGGCTTGGGGCCACCCTGGCATACAGAGGTTAGCAGGTCCGGGTGGTCCCAATTTCCTCTGTTGAGGGAGCTCGTTTCCTGATATCCACCATCCAGAGTACAGCAACTCCGTCTCTCTCAGCAGTGAGCTGACCCCTGGTGATGGCTGTGAGTGGAGGGAAGACCCCTGGGAGACAAGGCTCCAGAGCTTCAACTGCCTGTCTTCCTGTACTGGCGCTCCGTGCCCTCTGCGGTCTAGGGTCTAGGAGCCCGCTGAGCTGCCTGTGATTCTAACACTCCATCCACATGCGCACCGCCTTTCCCCGCCCTTGCCAGCCCGGGCAGGCGGCTCTAATGGATTGCTTACATTATCTCCCTCATCACTGCTTAAATATTTATCAAACCATTATGTATTTAGTGTCTAGGAGTAGGCAGGGGAAGAGGCAGGAGGCGGCGAGGCTCTGGCCAGATGCAAGGGTTAATTACAGATGGGATAAATCCCCCTGATTTAAAAATTAAACCAACAAGCAGGCTTGGGAGAGAGACGGGAATGGTTAGTTACATGTAAGCAAGCGCAGAGCAACCTCACCAGGTTTTACAGTCTTCCGGTGGCCGCCTGGCTCCACGTTCTTTCTGTTTGCCTCCCCTCTCTGCCAGCCTGTGGGCCACCTGAGCCCTAAACCAGCTTCTAATTAAAAACTTTGCTTAGGTTTTCTGCTCCTCAAGCAATCCGAGTGTGGGAAAACTCTTCTACAACCCGAGTCAACATCCGCCTCATAAAAAGAAGTTCTGAAGGTAACTCCAGGGCTGGCGCTGGGAAAGATCGTTCATTATAACGAAGCCGCGGAGATAATGCTGCTTTCTAATTTCCCTTTCTCAGTCAGAAATTAAATAAAAAGTCATGTCTAAATTACAATACTGGATTGAGATCAGACGAGGGCCCCATGCAGAGAGCTCATGATCTATCCTCCCCACATTTTACAGCCATTAAAAAAGATTATGGCCGTGTTTTCCCCCTCCCTTTTTCTGGGAGGCCATTTACATTTGTTCTGAACTCTCACTGTGTTAGATGCGAAGCTCTTAAAAAGTACCAGTGCACATAAGTCAATCACAAACTTAAATTAAGAAAAAAACAATCAGGCATCCCAGCAGACTGTGACACTAATCCTCTCACTTAGGTACCTACTTACTAGACGGCTGTACCTTGATGGTTTAGACTCTCCCCTGCCCCTGCAGCTGTGGCAACCCTGTGGTTGCTGAAGTCTTCTCCAGGGGCTGAACGTGCTGTGTTAGTTGCTGTTCATTGCGGAGAAACATCCAAGAAACATCTTACTGGACGAGGGAGTTGTTTGGGCCCATGGTTTCTGAGTTTCATTCCACCATGGCAGAAGCATGTGGTAGCTCAATCCTGTTTACCTTTGGCAGTCAGGAAGAAGAGAGGCGGTGGAAGGGAGGGTTTGGGGAGGGGGGGGGAGCAGATAAGTTAAGCCTTTCAAAGACATCCATTGAGAAAGGTAATGCCTCCATCATCCCATCAGCCCTCAGTGCCACTAGCTTGGCATCAACTTTCAGAATATGAGGGGGCTCTTTGGGGAGGGGGCATTTCATACCTAAACTGCAACAGGCTGAGAGAGTTCATTCCATGTAGAAGCAGTCTGTGTTTTTATAACCCCCCCCGCCACCCTCTTTTAGAAGAGAATACCCCTGGACAAAGTAAAAATGCCAAACTAGCTGGCAAAGCTTTTTAAATGCTAATGAACATGCAATACTATATTTAATTTAATACTATATTTGATTGAGCATTTAAGTGAGGATTTGACTATTCCATTGGTAAGGGAGGAAGAGGGATAATACATGCACATTTTGTCAGTCACAGTCCAAGTATTCTGTTCTGAGATGTTCTGGATATTCCCTGAGACACATGTGAAAAGTTAGTGCTGGGCTGGGGGCTCAGTGGTCATGAACATTGGCTGCTTTTCTAGAGGACCCAAGTTCAATTCCCAGCACCCACACTGGGGCTCACAGTGGTTCCCAAACCATTCTCAGGCCTCCACAGGCACCACACAAACGGGCAAAACACACCTGAACTTAAAAGTTAAAACAATTTAAGAAAAAGTAAGTAGTGTTTCGTATCATTGGTTTTGGTGAAGTTAGCTAGCCAGGATCCTTATGACCTGTGGTTCACTGTGTGGAATTGTTCTCCATTGATCATTCATATAACTGGAACTGAGGGTCTACTATGTGCGTGTAATGTGCAGAAAGGAAAAGACCAAGTCTTTTTCTGGAGATAAGACCCTTCTTGGGCTGTTTACTCTCCAGCCAAGATGAGAACACATTTACGTTTTCAACAGTTACTGTGAAGACAAGGCTTCCTCAATACCCAAAGCAATGGAATCCAAGGCCGGTTGGTGTCTGCAGCTGCATTAGCCAGAGAGGTGATGCAGAGAAGGGACGGACTTGCGGACAGGATGATCCTGAGAACTTCATAGAACATCATTTCAGGAAGGAGTTCAAGGGTTGCTGGTGACGAGGCGAAGGCTTCTGGGCTCGGTGGGAGGTGTCTGAGAGTGAGTAACCTTGAAAGTTCAGCCTTGTTTGAGCCTTCACAAACAAAAGTAGTGATAGAGGAACCAGAGAAGAGGAACTTGGGGAAGGACGGAATTGACTTGGCCTATGTGTCCAGATCACATTTAATCCTTGAGGCCAGGGTAGGGACTCAAACAGAAGCAGGAGTCACTGAGGGATGCTGCTTGCTGGCTTGCTCTTTATGACTTGCTCAGCCTGCTTTCTTAGGCCATCTAGGACCACCTGCCCACTTTGATTAGGTCCTTGTATATCAATCATCAATCAAGAGAATGATCCCCCACCCCCCATAAACTCACATGCCAATCTGATGAGGGCAGTGCCTCAGTTGATGTTCCCTCCTCTCAGCTCGCTCTAGTTGTGTCAAGTTGGCAAACACTAACCAGCACAGGGCCGTGTGTAACCCCAAGAGCAGGGATCGGAGAAGCAGAGCTTCTCAGAGGTCAGCTTGGTGGCGGGCAATGAGCCTGGAGCAGACTTCATATCTGCCATCTGCTTTCCTCTGTGTGCTTTTGGCTGTATCCTTAAAGCATCATCCAAAACCTGCTGCAGAGTAGTTGCTCCAACAATAACAGACCCCCGCATCCCACAAATCAGAATGCTGTCATCCTGCATCCTTGATGTGAATAAGTGCAATTGGACTGGAGACCCATCTACATTATCACCGAAAAAAAAAAAATCAACACTACATTTGTCAATGAAAGCCAGGGAAGAGCTGTTAAATCCTTTAAATACAATTTCAACTACTATGAATCTTTAATGGTCATGAGCATGGCTTTAAATCTTTTATCACTCTTATGTGCAGGGGTGACTCCCAAGGATTTGAAGAGATCATCATTTAGACAGCCCTGAGAAGGAAGTGTGGTGAGCCACCAGACACGGGCTCTGCTAAGAAACGGTTACTGTCACGAAAGAAGCAAGCGTGTTTCTCACTGGTTCCAGGAGCATACTTCACATTAATTAATACTTGGCTTTCCATGCCATTTGGATATGGACTATCCCTGTGGCGGGCTTATATGGTTGATGCCATCAGACTCAGGTGAAAGCTCAATTTGAGAAAGTTCTAGAAACACTTAAGAAGGGGGACATCCCTGTAAGAAAGAGATCACTGAAGGCTGTATGTAACTCGCCATGCTCTACCATGAGGTAAGTAGCCCCTGTCATAGACTTTGAACATATGTTCTGCCCCACTCTAGGTCCAGAAGCAATGGAGCCAAGGACTGAAACCACCAGCAAAATAAGTAATTCCTCCCTTAAGTTATCAATGTCTGTCATTTTGTTAAAGTGACAAAACACTAACACACCTAACACACAGCATTTATTTTCACTTTGTACTTTATGTAAAGAAAACGGGCTGCTTCTGCGTTCCTGTGAGTCTTCCAAGTCTCCCAGGCTGTTCTACAGCACACAGAACAAACATTCTCATTTCCATGCTAACATATTTTGTTTGATGTTCATGGATCTATCTGTCTGTGGGTTAGAGTCTGGCTGGCACTGGCTGGCCCTTTGCTAGTCTTTGAGATCATCACTGCCCAAATAATCTACCTTAAGCCCAGTCGAAGGGCTTGCAGAGGCAAAGATGGCCCCCTATGACACGGAGGAGGCTCCTCAGGTCCTCCCCTGCAGGTGCTTCAAAAGCACTGGATTCCCACTGGTAGCAAAATCCATAGTAACGAAGAAGAGGGAGTGTGTGTGTTCTGGGGGGCAGGCAGACCTCAGACAGCAAAGCTGCGTATACTGGGTTATTCAACCCAATCCTGCCTCTTCAGTTCTTCTAGGAGGCTCTCTTCTCCACCTCTTGATTTTAAATAACTTCCTGAACTATAAATGCAAAGAGTTCCAAATGAAAACTGATTGATAGCCTCGTATAATTATATAATAAAAACACACTGATATACATATACATTATGTGTGGGCTCGTATGTCTATATGCATCTGCATCTATTCCAGAGGGAGGAACATGCAATAATGTCTTCTGAAACAAATTGTCAAGGTGTCAATAAGGAATCTCATAATGAATGTGTGGGTGTGATATGGGGTAATTTCATCTCCATTAGATTGCGCAGGCTGATTTCCCAAGACAGGTCTTAAAGGCACACGTCCCATTCCCAAGCGGGATGCAGGAGGCTTTGCTTCCTATAGCTCCTTCACAGCATCACATTTCCAGGCCCAAATGTGCAGCCTGCAGCAGCCAGAGCCATCCGACAGAAAAAGAGAAGAGTGTCGTCGAGAGCTTCAGGCCATGGCTATAAGCTTCTAATCCTTCAGAGGATTTTCTGTGCGTGACCCCCCAACAGTCACCATTCGTGGCAACGAAATGAACAACAGTTTTATACCACCAAAGGAATTCACTATCCCAGTGAGGAGTGTTTGAAAATGCAGGGAAAATGAATGAGTGCAAGCACAATACAGTACTGAGTGATGAGCCCACACTGCTGGGAGGAGAAGCTACGTGGCTCCCACCACTAAGAGAGAGACTGACTCCCAGCCCACCCGAAGTCCGTGTGATGTTGGACACAACAGGGCCCTAACCCATGGCACCTGGGGTGTGAGGGGGCTTATGAAAGACTTCTCAGAGCAACTTCCATTTACGCTGGGTCTAGAGAGTGAATAAAAATATACAACCAGAGCGAAATGAGCTTTGAACAAATCAAAACACACACACACACACAATGTTGTTGAATAAAGTACAGGCTCCATTCAGGAACCTTCCAGGCAAGGACAAGTGGGACCTAGGACCAGATTGAGAACTTGATGTCGGGAGCCATTTATTCCTCGGGAAATTGTATCAATACTGGACCTGTGCTTCCTGGTCCATCTGTACCAGCTACTTGTGAAGCCCTCAAGGAGATGAACTGGAATAAGAAAGTAAGTAAGGTAAGAGCCGTAGGTAAGGACTGGATGTCGAGGCTTCTAGAGGGAGTGTGGCAAAAGACGGAAGAGCCATTGCATTTAGTGCAGCATCTAGGTGTCGACGAGCCTGCCAGTGGCAGAAAACCTCCAGTTTCCCCAGTGCCTCCTTGCCTCCCACCATGCAATGCCCTTATTACTTAAGTGCTCTTGGAAGACACTGGGTCCGATCCATGTGGTCTTGGTAGCATCCCTTGACTAATGTCTCCTGTCTTCCTCCCACTCTCTCCTAGTTTAGCTCCTTATCCCAGTCATGAGACCACTACAGCCATGCCTTGATTAGCCTTGAGCCTCCAACCTGCCTACTTGCTTGCTACCAGTCTGTCTGATTTTCCAAGGGGACTATGGGGGAGGGACAACTAAAGCCACCTGACAAGTCACATGGAAACCTAGTACAGCAAAAGCATCCTAAAATATATGAAGGTGACCTAAATGAAGTCTGCAAATATTGGGGATACAGCACCCCTCAAATATTCCCTCCCTTAACCTTTCCGATGAGCTCTCTCGGTGCCTCTCAGACAAAGCCCAGGCATCTCAGTAAGAACAAGTCTCATGCTGCCCCCTTGCCCTTCTGGGTCTTTATCCTCTCTTTGAACTGACACCCCCAGACATACCGTCTTTACAGCTCCTCTGGCATTTCCACTTCCGTTCAGTACCCACCCATCCCAAGCCTCCTCTCCCTCTTATTAGGTTAGTGTGGAAAGCATACTTGTGCTTTTCTGTTTAGATCCCATGTCTGGTAGGATACATTCCTCCACACCCTCAGCTTCTGAGTTGTGTGTGCTGGTCTCTAGAAGAAGCACTTAACTGTCCATTCTAGTCCGTTATACACGTGAGTAGTGTGTAACTTGGTGAGAGTAACCATGCCCACTACCCAGATAAACCTAACACCCAGCACAGTAGTAGGCGCTAAGCCTGAAGGGAAGTACAGAAGGCAATTTAAATAGATGTATGGATGAATGAATAAGTAGATGAATGGTGGGTGGGCATTCGGAAGGATGCTTGGAAGGATGGCTCCTTCACTGGGCAGATGAGATGAGTAATACTAATTGCCTATTTGAAATAACTAGAAAAATACTTATGAAATAGCAAGGCAAGCTCATATGTCTATAGGAGGTTTCCAGGTCACAAGGGCTCTGACTTCATCAGTGGTTTAGTCCTTTGAAGGATTCCATTAATTGAAATAAACATTGAATCCACTGATTGATTCAAACGTTGAATAGATTATTCGAACATCTGGATGTAACTGTAATTTTTTTCAAAACCTATTTTTAACGATGGTTCTCAAACGCTTTAACCTCCCTCGTAGCCCACCACCCACCAGAGGTCGTGGGAAAGAAAGGATATAGGGGAAGTGGACCTGTTTAGAAAGGTTCTTTGGAGCAACTCTCCTCTGTATTGTCTGGAAATGTGCAGTTCAGCTCATAGGTCACTAAGAGCAGCTCAGTCCACTTACTTGTAAACACTTCCTGGATACACCAGCAGTCAGTTCAGTAGAGTTGGGATAGCAAACATGAATCAGCAGCAATGGCTCTACCTAGCAGAGACAGCCAGGTTTCAGCCTCAGCAGGAGTCAGCAGGAAGGACCAGGAGGAACACCACAAGTTCTCGGCTGTGCCTTTCTCAGTGAAGCAAAAATCAGTGGAGATAAGAGGCCACAAGCATTGCACAGCTAGTTCTATAAGTAAGGCAAGCTCAGACTCCTTCACTGTCCATGGAGTCCTTTTTATACTCTCCCCAAACATCTATGGGGTCCTAACAAATGGAGCCCAACTATGCAATATAAGGCAGTCCAATACATGTGTCGTTAGGGGGGAAAAATGCTTTATCACATGTTCCTTCACATGCTTGCTTTAGCAGAACTTTCACGTGTGCCTGCTTCAGCTAAACATTCCTTCATGGGTCTACCTTAGCCTTTCACCTGTGTCCTCGTCGGGAAAACACTCCTTCATGTGTTTGCTCCTGTAAAACACCATCCAACACAACGGACTCTGCACAGAGCCCTGAAGGTTCCACTTGAGCTGGAACTGTGGAAAAGAGCAGCGGGAGGACATTACTGGGGTGTGACCTTGGCCCTCACTCCTGCTTGTTCCCCTCTCTGCTTCTTGCCCCCCACAATGAAAGCTACTTGCTCCATAGTGACTGTTGCCATGGTGTTCTGCCTGATGGGCCCAGAAACAGTGGAGCCAGCGAGGAACCAAAATCTCTGAAACTGGGGCTGGAGAGATGGCTCAGTGGTTAAGAGTACTGGCTGCTCTTCCAGAGGTCCTGAGTTCAATTCCCAGCAACCGCATGGTGGCGCACAACCTTCCGTCGTGGGATCCGATGCCCTCTTCTGGTGTGTCTCAGACAGCAACAGTGTACTCATATATAATAAATAAATAATTAAAAAAAAAATCTCTGAAACTGAGAGCCCAAGTCTTTGCTCCTTTGAACTGTTTTTTTTTTTTTTTCTCTCAAGCATCCAACACAGTTAACAAAGAAGTCTGACTACCACGGTGTGTATTGGATGAATTGGCAGGGCGACAGGGTGGATACTGAAATGAGTAAGTAGACAAATGGCTGGATGAGTGTGTTGGCATTGTGTAAGTAACCTGATAAGTCATGAAATGAGGTTCCTTCTTGCCTGTGGCCCACCACTAGCCAGTTCAACACAGTGACTCAAACCTTCTGAAAATCTTCGGGACCTCAAAAGTGTCCGAAAACTGCACACGAAACAGGAGGACTCACAGAAGAAGATCCAGGTGAAGCCTTGCCAGGCAGAGCATCCTTTATCCCAGGACAGGAAGAGGCTTAGCTACCACATCACTGCAGGCATCAGTCCAGTTGTCCAGGCTTTCTTACTTCTAAGTCAGACAGATAGGAAGGAACTACACATAAATCCTAATTCATTCTCTCTCTCTCTCTCTCTCTCTCTCTCTCTCTCTCTCTCCAATAAGTCAGAATCAGCCAGAATCATTTGCCTTATGCAAAATGCATGCATTCAGCTCATATGCTCTTCAGATAAACATTTAGAAGCCCAAGCATAGATCTCAAAACTATGGACATTTCTAAGAACTTTTTAAAAATTTCATCTTAGGAAAGGAACTGCTCCGCCTGTATTATGTGAGGGTCTGTTTACAGTGTGCTTATTAATACTACAGAATCTTTTTTTTAAAAAATCCCTAAAAATACTGAGGTTGTATTGTTTAAATCTGCACTCAATGCAGGGACATTGACCTTGGTCATAAGTATGGGTGATTCTGTAAATATCAGGGTAATTCCCTTTGCCTGCCTCTGCATTGGTTTTCTCAACCTGTATTGTAGATTTGTCAAAGTGTTTTTGTGTGTCAATGGCAAATGCTTTTTCTGTCTCTCAGGAACCCATTACTCCATTCACCCCAGGACTAGAAGTAGATTCAGGCAACAATAAAGAGCCTAATTTGAGCTTCAACACCAAGTACTCTGGAGTATTCAGGAGTGAATACGGGAGGCCACCTATCCTCAAGGAGCCTGTAATCCAGTTGGGCTAACTGGGATGGTAGGTCTCAAACTCATGCGTGGAGCATTAACCAAGCCTTTTAAAGGATAGTGGACTTGGCCCAGCATTTAGGGGACTGAAAGAAGGGAGGGGGTGAGGGTT
Source organism: Mus caroli (assembly GCF_978045245.1). NCBI lineage: Eukaryota > Metazoa > Chordata > Mammalia > Rodentia > Muridae > Mus > Mus caroli. The sequence goes on from NW_028227274.1 coordinate 74,900,298, forward strand.
TCCAAAACGGTGTAAGAAACAGGCAAAGGTACTAAGATGGAAAAGTCCACCAGATTCTGCAGAAGCCCAGTGAGTTCCACAGGAGAGGGATAGAAATCCATCCATGAGCTGAGCCACGAGGAAGAAGATGATCCAGATGGCCAAACCTCTCCCTGGGCTGTTTCTCTCTCCTGGTGCGATCCAAGCAGAGCCTTTGTGTCTGAACTGGTCTCATGTTTGTGCATACTTCGCTTTCTAGTGCTGGCTGCGGTTTGAATTGATTAGCCCTCTGTATGGGAGCCATCTGCTGTTTGCCAAGCACCTTATCTCTCAAGAATGCTGATGCCCATAAAATACTGTGACACTCGGGAGTGTGCTAGGATAGGAAGCTTGATGCCGTGCGTCTCATCCATCCCGATCAGATCTTGGTTGAAAGCCACTTACTGCTGTTTGCTTTCTCTCTTGGTCATCAGCATCTCGTGTGAACCGTGATGGCTATTACCTTGAGCTGCCCGGCACATTTAGCACCATTTCCTTTCTTCTGGCTGCAGGACAGAATATTTGATCCTGGCCTGCTACCATGTCTCCATTTCTCTAGATACAGGCATTGATCAAGGATGAGCCCATGGCTTGCACAGGCCTCTGTGTAAGAGAGGCTGTCTTTCTTCTACAAACACTGAGGATACATATTTAGAGCTGTCGTGTTCATCTGCTGGAACATAGACAAAGCCAAGTAGAGACAAGCAAGGGTGGGAGAGACAGTGTCCTAGCCCAGGGTGCTGAGCCTTCAGCGCCTGAATCTCTGTGCACAGACTTACTCAGTTTGTTCCAGCTGCAGATATCTTCACGTGCATATCTTTTTCTTTAAGCTAACTGTAATTGAGTTTTGTCGCCCACTCTAATTGAGTTTTGTCGCCCACAGAAGGAGGATTTCCAACTATAAAGCATCATACCAACTTAATTCCCCAAGCAAAGTGGGGAGCACGGATGTCATTGCCAGATGTTTTTCTCTAGCTCCACTATCCAATCAATACCTGTTCTCTTGAATCTCCCCTGACTGTCCTCTTCGTTACCCCCATCTCCTCCCTGGGCAGTCACTTCAGAGTCTCCGTGCTGCTGAGTTCACAGAAATGCTGTGTTTCTTACTTGGCTTCTCTGTTGCTGTGATAAAACATTATGACTAAAAGCAACTTGTGGAGCCAAGGGTTTATTTAACTGACACACTCGCATTACAGTCCATCACTGAGGGGAGTCGGAGCAGGGACAAAGCAGCGCAGCAGCCGTAGAGGAGTGGCGCCTGCTGGCTCATTCTCTGGCTTGCTCACTGGCTCAGGCTTGGCTAGCTTTCATATACAGCTCAGGCCTACCTGCCTGATCCAGCATTTCCTAATAAACACATCTAACCTTCGAGTCCTTTTCTCATTCCCTACTGATCTCTGTCTCCCTAACCCTCACTGCACAGGCATTACCCATGTGACTAACTCCTTAGCATGCACAGTCCACCCTTTCACCTCCTTTTGCTCCGGGGGGAATCTCTATTGACCTTCTGAAGCTTGGTTTGCCCTCCTTGAGGATTATACCTGAACATAAGGGTGGTTCGTCTTGGAAGTACGACACGGGTATCAAAGAACAGTTTGGATGCCCACTGCTGATGATCTTCTGAGCCCCACTGTAACTTTGTGAGCGAACACTTAAGTAATAGTTATACTCCCTAATTGTCTTGCACTCTACACGAATGAGAGTCCCTTGAAGGTATAGAATCCCATTCCTGAGTGTTCCACAACCCTAGCATGGTATCTGTATTGGAATATGACAAACGCTTAATAAATAAACAGGTGGAGAGAAGCCATGTCTGCTGAACGTCCAGACCCTGCTACTGTTACAAACCTGTCAGAGAGGCTAGCACATCAACTGTAGACTAGCAAAGATACAATGCACCATGAACAGAGGCTCTAATAACTAAAGAGATGCACATTAACACGACTTTGAGGTACACAATATCAAACTAACCAAAACTAATTAAAGATACAAATCTGACAGGAAACAGCATGCCCGTGTATAGTCATTACAGCTGTATATTGCTTTTGTCTGTCTGGAAAGCAATGGGGGCAAGATGCAACAAAAGTTTCAAACCACCCAGACCTTTTGACAGAGTAAACATTAAAGAATTCACCCTAAGGAAATAACTAACTCCCCAAAGAAATTTACATAAAGACTCTTCTAGCAACAATAGTTAGAACAGAGAATCGGCAGCGATAATATACTCTATGAAACAGCAGAACTGAGCAGATAAAAACATTTTTAGGTTGGAGAAAAATGTTCACGCACAAAGACATGTATAAAATAGCAACTGCAGACAGATTTAAACTGCTTAAAACTTCACATAGAAATCTATGCCTACATATTGCAATAGATAGTAAATAGAAATATGAAATTGCTTAATGCTCTCTGAGACCTAGCAGTGTGATGTTGTCAATATGCCGAATCTACCTGGGGTCTTGGGGACGAGGTCACTGGCTTTCTTTATGGATTAAACCAGGACACACACATGATAAGCAGAGAAGTGCACTGTAGTCTTTACCAGGCAGAAGCAAATTGTGTCTTACTGGAACTGAACTTTAAAACAACACTAGCCATTTAGAGAGCTGTAGAGTAAGAGTCAGGGGCTAGGTTATTTTCCCCAAGGGGAGGGCATTATCTGGAACACTGTAACTAGAGGTTTGCCATCACGTCTTCAGTAATCTGTCTACTCTTTGTGAATTCGCCATTCTTAGTCAACAAGTGATTTAAATGGTGGTGTGATTAGAATCACCATACCTGACCTTACCAAGTCTTAGACAATGATAGGGATTTCTCCTGAGGATGGATTAACTACTGGAAGACATCTATTCATAGGGCTGGGGATGTAGCTCAGTGATAAATACCCTGCCTGGTATTCAAATTCATACATTCTCTCTCTCTCTCTCTCTCTCTCTCTCTCTCTCTCTCTCTCTCTCTCTCTCTCTCTCTCTCTCTCTCTCCTCCCCCTCCTCCCCCCTCCCCCTCTTCTTCTTCTTCTTCTTCTTCTTCTTCTTCTTCTTCTTCTTCTTCTTCTTCTTCTTCTTCTTCTTCTTCTTCTTCTTCTTCTTCTTCTTTGTCTTCTTCTCCCCCAACCCACCTCTCTTTCTCTCTGTGTGTGGTGTGTTATGTGGACTTGTTAGTATGCTTGTATTCAGGCATGTACACGAGCACATGTACATATGTGTGCACATATTATGGAGGCCAGAGGTAGATAGTGGGCATCTTTTCTTTAGTGCATTTCACCTTTGGTTTTTGAGCAGAGTTCCACTGAACTTGGAGCTCATTGGTTCAGATGGGCTGGTTGGCCAATGAGCTTCAGAGATCTGCCCGTGTCTGACCATCTTCCCATCCCCACCCTCAACATGGCCACTCCTACTAAGACACAAGTACACTACTGTGCCTGGGGAGCTGTACTTGAGTTTCCTCATGCTTACATAGAAAGCACTTTACCAACTGAGCCCTCTCACCAACCCTCGTCCCCATTTCCTCACATAGTAACTTTGGGGGAAATGCCTCTAATGGCTCCATGTTTGAAATCTCTAGCTGTATAGTCAGAAACTGAGAGGAAAATCATAGAATGGACTTGGGGGTCTACCAGACCGACTAGGATGTCAAAACTTATCAGTTGACCTTGTAACTCCACGATCAGAAGATGGGATGCTGTATCCCCAAGAACTAGATCAGAATCAATGAAAATCTAAAAGATATTGCTTGAAGTCTAAAGACACACATTTGTGAAAATCCAGAGTGAACCCCATTACTGTGTATGCTTAGCTAAAATTAATTTTTAAAAAGAACAAATGAATAAAAAAACATTCAAAATATTGCTATCATCTACTTCCCCCCAAGGAATACTCATCTTGATCAGCCTCTCTATTGCTGTTATATATCATAAATCACAAGGTACTTTGTAATGCACTTTGGGTTTGTACACAATATAATATAATTCTAGGGTCCTGTCCAACATCTGGCCCCTCTTTCTAAGGAGCTCTGAGTTGATGGCTCCAGATTAGGAATTGGGTGGAGAGTAATGGTTCTCTAAACTTGGGGAATCAAAGAAGACTTTGTTCACTGTGTTTGTTGTCTGTCTGTCTGTCCTTCTGTATATATAGACTGTCTTATTAGGGTTTTACTGCTGTGAACAGACACCATGACTGAGGTAACTCTTATAAGGACAACATTTAATTGGGGCTGACTTACAGGTTCAGAAATCCATCATCATCAAGGTGGGAGCATGACATTGTCCAGGCAGGCATGGTGCAGGAGAAGCTGCGAGTTCTACACCTTCATCTGAATGCTGCTAACAGAATGCTGGCTTTTAGGAAGTTAAGACTAGGGTCTTAAAGCCCAAGCCCACAGTGACACACCTATTCCAACAAGGTCACACCTCCAAATAGTGCCACTCTCTGGGCTAAGCATATACAAATCATTACATAGACCAAGAAATTCTTAGAAGACTGTCTATATGTTTTCAAGTCAAAATCTTTGCAGTCATTAGCCCTTCCTTAGGCCGGGGCCTAGCAAACACATAAGTGGATGCTCACAGTCAGCTATTGGATGGATCTCAGGGCCCCCAATGGAGGAGCTAGAGAAAGTACCCAAAGAGCTAAAGGGATCTGCAACCCTGTAGGTGCAACAACATTATGAACTAACCAGTACCCCAGAGCTCTTGACTCTAGCTGCATATGTATCAAAAGATGGCCTGGTCGGCCATCACTGGAAAGAGAGGCCTATTGGACACGCAAACTTTATATGCCCCAGTACAGGGGAATGCCAGGGCCAAAAAGTGGGAATGGGTGGGTAGGGGAGTGCGGGGGGAGAGTATGGGGGACTTTGGGGATAGCATTGGAAATGTAATTGAGGAAAATACGTAAAAAAAAACTCTGTGGCCCTGACCATTTTGACTACCAGGCTAGCCTTCTGCGTGTTAGGAGATCGTGTGGTGTTGGAAACTCTTAGCTCCTTCCAACAGCTTCTCGCTGCTTCCGGCTTGCTGACAGAAGCACAGTTTGTTGCACTTTAGTGAGGTATCTAATGGTCCTCAATGTTCCCAGATTGCTTTGCAAGTAGCTTTCAAGAATGTGCTTACATTCTGATAAATCAGACAGGTCCGTGTGAAAACTGGATGCAGGAGTGAGTGAGACAGGGAGCAGGCCAAGTGCCACAGAGCTGACATCTGGCAAGCAGGGTGGCGGAGGCTGCCAACTCTGTAATAAGGAGAGCACAGAACAGCTGGCGGCCAGTCCCAAGTGCTACTAAGTGCCAAGGAGCATCGGTGCCTGACTAGAGCTGCCCCACAGCACCGAGCTTAGCTCTCTGGGTAGTTTCCCACCCAAATGCATTTTGGAGGGTTCCTGATATCCTTTTTTATATAGTCCTCCTTGCTTAAGCCAGCCAGCAAGCATTTTAATGCAACTAAGAGCACTAAATAATACATGTGCCACTTCGCCCCAGGAGGTTTGTAAAGTGTCACCTCTTGGTCTCCTCCTCTAATGATCCTAGTATCCCTCAAGGAACTTAGGGATCCTATTTCAGCTACTGAGGTCTCAGCTAAGGGAGGGTGAGCAAGTCACTCAATGAGAGATCCATTGTTAACTTTTGTATCTAAGAAGGTTAAAGTTCTTTACATTGTATAAACTTGTTTCTGCCCTCTTCATTCTTATGAGACTTTAGTGAAGAAAACGTTCTCAGTAAGCCATCTAAAAAAGTGTTCAGAAATCCTAGATACTCGGGACAATATGGCAAATAACATCTCTGGAAAGCGAGCTGTATCCATAAATAGATCCTGATCTAGAATTACATTCCCCCAGAACAGAAAGCCGGTTCAGAGGAGACTCCTGGTGTTTGTTGCCTTTCTCATCACTGTGACTGTAACATCGGAAAGATACAACTTGAAGAAGCAAAGGTCTGCTTCTACTGCTGGTTTCCCATCATAGTGAAATATGGCAGCCAAGCCGAGGGGGACATGCTGTGATCTATCAGCCCAGAAAAGAGAATGCTGACACCCTGCTCCCCACCCCCACCCCCGCCACTGGAGTTCAGAGTGTCTTGCTCCTCAGTTAATCCTCTCTGGGCACTCCCTCTCAGACACACCCAGGAGTGTGCTTCACCAATATCCTAGGTGATGGTTCTTGGTGAGCTTTGCCTTGTTCATCGAGACACAGCCTTATGTAGCCCAGGCTAGCCCCAACTCATTATGTTGACTTTATTATGACTCCTTTGTTGACTTTCTTATCTTGCTCCCTCTGCTTTCTGAGTCCCTGGAAATACAGCCATGTGCTACCACACTCAGATTTCTCTTCATGGTCCTAAATTCAGTTAAACTGTCACTGTCATTCAGATTAACTGTCATTGTCATGAAAATAAGTGAAATCTGTCTCCCGGGGTCACCAGTGTTGGTTTACAAAGTTTTCGCAGGAAAGTTCTAAGCGGTCCTCAATTTTCTCTAAAACAGAAAAACAAAACAAAGCAAAACAAAACAAAACAAAACAAAACAAACAAACAAAAAAAAAAACCCACAAAGGTCTGGACACCAAATGCTACTTTGACCAGAGAAATGCTAAGAAATCAACTTACTGGTTTTTACATAGAGAAATGCTCTCTGATTTGAGTTGGAAAGCCACTGAATTGGATCACTTTTGAAGTCCACCTGGAAGACTTTCTAATTTGGACAGGTGAGTTTGATATCCCTTGCTAGAATCCTAGGGGGAACTTTCAGACATGATTATTTTCCTGGTTCCAGGGTCTGTTTTCCCCTGTGTCCACAGAGCCCACTGAGAGGCCATCTCCTTTGTCTTTCGAGTCTTTAGTGTAGCATTTACTTTCTCTTGGAACAAGGCACATGCTATCAACTCCAACTGTAGTCAAAGCATGAAAAGGTTTCTCAAAGACAATTCCAGGATCCATGCCCCCCCCCCATTCTTCCTGTGTACTGGTGTAAGGTTGTCTTATGCCCCCCCCCCATCCTTCCTGTGTACTGGTGTAACATTGTCTAATATACCCCCATCCTTCCTGTGTACTGGTGTAAGGTTGTCTTATGCCCCCCATCCTTCCTGTGTACTGGTGTACGGTTGTCTTATGCACAAGGCATAACCTGAGAGTGAACACTCACTGCTTGTAGACCATGTGCTTAGTTCTAAGCTGGGTTCAGTGGGGGGAATTCGTGGTTCTTACTCTACCCATCCATTCCTTTTCGGTTGATACTATTGTATTCAAGCATTACACTGCTGAGACAACCCTCCTCCCAAGCTCTCACACAGCTACTTTGGTCTCTTGCTGCAATAAGACCAACTTAGAGAGGAAAGGGTTTATTTCAGCCCCAAATCCCCATGTCAAAATTCATTACTGTGGAAAGTCAAGACATAAACTCAAGCAGGAACTTGGAGGCAGGAACTGAAGCAGAGCCCATGAAGAAATGCTGTGAACTGGCCTGCTTCCCCATGACTTGTTCACCCCAAGACCATGGTGGCACCATCCACAGGTGGATAGGCTCTCTTTCCATCAATTAGGAATCAAGAAAATGTTGTACAGACATACCCACAAGCCAATCTGATGGAGGCAATTCCTCATTTGATGTTCTTTCTGGATGTATCAAATTGGTACCCAAGATTAGCCAGATACCAAAGCCTAGAAGAAACACAACTCTTAGACCCAAAGCTGAGAGAGAATGTTTGAAAAGCACAAGGACATCATAGATGAGCATGTCATAGGTGAGCATGATGGCGTCATTGGTGAGTGCAATGACATCACAGGTGAGCACAATGACATCATAGGTGAGCGCAATGACATCACAGGTGAGCACAATGACATCATAGGTGAGCGCAATGACATCACAGGTGAGTGCAATGACCTGGGTGCCTCCAGTTTCTAAGTACCCAGCACACTGAAGAGAGAAAGAGGCAAGTGGAGGCAGCATAGACAAAAGATTTCCAGAGGCAAGCAATGGGGTTTAGAAACCTTTGGGGCATGTGCTGGCCGATAATAAGGGAATACATTATGGTGGAACCCATGGCAGAAACAGCTGCCACTTCATGGTACCCAAGAAGCAAAGAGAGAGGAAAAGCCAGAATTCCAGTAGTCCCTAAGGGTGTTCCCCAGTCACCTGATTTCCTATCCCCAGGTCCGATTTCTTAAAAGTTCTCTCAGCACTCAAAAGCAATGCAGGCTGGGGCAAAGCCCTTAATACACAGGCCTCTGGGGAATACTTAAGCTCTAAATTGCCTCACACACAACTAAAACAGATACATACTCTAATCTCCCGACACAGTTCCTCACAGGAAACTCAGTCAAGTAAGTTCCCAAGCTGCTAAATAAGGAGTTAAATCCTGAGTCCAGATCGGTGAACGGGGTGTTCTCGGGGCCTCACACACTTCAGTAAAGTTAGAGTTCATGGCTCATAGGTACTTCTGTGGTTAACTGTGGAGATGTCTGGGAGGGCTGGCAGTGGGGTACGCTTCCTTGGAAAAACGTTTGTGTGTGCATGTGCTGTGTGGGAGGGGGAGGGGGAGGGCCCTCCCTTACGTGCGTGTGGCACACAGAGATAACACAACAGCTCCTGTGTCTCCTGTGGTTCTTGCACAATTACCACTTGTTATCACATTTTCAAATATAATGAAATCAAGAAATGTCTTTGTTATGGGTTTCTGAGAAAATAACCTACCCATCCAGAGCTTCACACGTGGTCTTGACCCCATTTGACTGAGAAACCCCAGCGTGTACCTGGACAGTACAGGGGACCAGAACAATCCCCACACCTACACAGCAGCTCACAACAGTCTGTTATTCTAGTCCCAGAGGATCAAATGCCTTCTTTTGGCTTCCACGGATAATGCACCCTTGTGGTGCACAGACATACGTGCAGGCAAATATTCACACACAGAAAATAAAGATAAATAAAATCTTTTAAAATACCCGACAGAGGCAACATCAACCCGAAGTCTTTGGAGTCGGGGAGGGGCTAACCACTGTTGGGGAGTCCTGCTATTCAGATCTGTTGGAATCTACCTACAGCCTCTTCCAGGACGTAAAGCAGCATGGGAAGGCTAAGCGGGAGGCCCACCACCACCGCGCATGCGCCAGCCCTTATTCCTCCGGCTTCAATCTGCCATGGACTCAGCTCTGCCTTCTTAAGTGGATACTACCGTATTACAAGCTTCTGTGGTGATGTGGGACTGCAGTGAAGCTCCATTTTCCGTTCTTAAATATTCATAAGGAGCTTTGCAACATTAATATCTTAGATGGCTTACAAGAACACTTAAATACTAGGTCTTCACTCCCCTCCTCCTACCCCTCCCCAAAACGACCCAGCCTGTTCTAATCTGTGTAATGCATTGAGCCATTTTAATAATTGTCCAGGGATTTATCTGGTGGTTGTGCTGCCCAGTCGCATAGGGTGTAATTACGACCCCAGCTTCTCTTACCACTCACTAATCCTGCTTGTTTCACTAGCCTTGAAGCCAAGAGTGAAAAGGGCAAGGGCAGGCAGGACTGATGCTCAGGAATTAAGTCATGGGCCTCAGCCATCTCTGTGGCCTTTTCCTTCTCTGCCCGAGCCCAGTTACGGCACGGTGGGGAATGAGCGGCCGTCTCTGTGTCTGGAGGATGTTTTTAATTAAAGAGTGTGTTTCATCAAAAAGAGCAGATTCAACAATGGGAACCCAGGGCAGTCAATGACTACTCAAACAATAAACTTTTGGCACACACTGCTCAGAGATGAGCAGCTTAGAGACGTGGCTTATCCAAAGGTGGTCTAAAATTCTATCCATGTGGTTTTGCATAAAAACAAGATGCAGTTGAAGCTGCCAGTTATAACGGAGGGAACAGGAGATGCTGGGTATCTCAGAGCACACCGAACTGTTCTGATATGCGTCTGACACCAGGGCTTTAGGAATGATGAAATAAACTATTAAAAAAACTAGATGTTCTAAGGAGACACAAATGAGGCGGCAGAATCTGAACATAAGTGGCATTATTTGAGAAGATGTCGGATATCCCTTATCACCGACACCATCTGGTCACCTCCTACTTTACACCTCACAGAATTTTAAGTTCCAGGCAAGTAGGAAGAGACAGTACTGTGATGAGCACAGACTCCATGCCAACACCTGAAAAACCTAAGCACCTGCCAGCCAGACCTGCAAATCCCAACTCAAAATACTGTCAGTAGGAAGATGAAGCCATCACACATAAAGGAGGCATGAAAGCCCTTGGAAGGGATCACAGAGACACTGTGCAAAGCATTTTGGGAGTACAGGAGCCCTAGGGCCAAGGTCATTGGTACCCACTGCCATCCATCCTTTCAGGGCAGTGTCCATTCAGATCTCTGGAGAGGCAAGATTGTGAGCTGTCGGGAGCCAAAGCTAAACCTCACCCCTCTCCCATCTCTCAGCTTCTATATAGCTCCCCATCTGGCTTAAGCTGACAAAGTTCTGGAGGTGGTGGGGTAATGTCGTATCCCTATCTGATACCTGGGGAGAAAGTCTTATGTCCAAGCTACAATTCTTTCCCCCAAAACACTTTGATCAACAGTGGCTTCTTAGTGGAAGTCAGATGTGAACTGGGGACTGGACTTGGCTGGGCTGCTCTAAGGAGCATCTCAAAACAGAAATGGGACAGGAGTAACACACATACACGCATACACACAGAGTGGAATGTTGTGTTCTACAATGTCAAGTTCGTCAAGACTGTAGAAGATAAAGCTGGAGAAAAGTGAGACTGGCTCTCATCGTATCTAGCCCTTGTGACCCAGCCCAACCCTAAAAACAGACTGAGAAGATGGCTCTAAAGCCAAGGCCCTCTTAACCCTTGATGACAGCATCTGTCTCCATGGAACTCACGCAAAACTCAGAGACAGAGCCCTGCAGGCTCCCCCAAGCTCCTTGATGCCGCAGCACCAGAGTGAGTCACGGCTTTCTCTGTCAGGACATGATGTTCAGCGCATCAGAGAGTTCATGCATCTCCACAAACATCACCAAAGCCCCAGATATCACAGGGCTTGAACCTGAGAGAGGGGAGGTAGGGTAGGGCTCGAGAGTCAGGAGCAACGAAACAGCTCCCCCAACTTGAGAGCATTAAAGCTGGATTTGAGTAGTCGTGAGCAGCGTTTCCTCCACTGAGCACCTGAGCACTAATTACATGCCTGGTTAATTCAGTAATGTACAGACGCCGTGGAGCTGCGCCCAGCTCTCGCCTTCCTCCACTTGAGGAGATTAATGAGGGGAAGGAGGAGGTTGTTACAAACTTGGTTGTGAGTTGTGCTTTGGACCTGCTGTGACTGATCTGCAGCCCCGTGGATCTGCGGTCCTCTGGCAGGGCCTAGGTGTGAATTGCCATTTAGCATGAAGCGCCTCTGCTTAGTCAGGTGGGAAGGTGGGGCAGCACGGCTGGCCTCCCCGGGGCTTTCTTGTCTGTGTCGCATACACAGCATAGGTCTATATTGTAGGATCTGAACGAGACATCTTAAGGTTAAGAGTGGTCCCAACAGTAGAAACCAGACAGTGAGACATCCTGGGCTCAGAGACAGAATAACAAATAAGAATACAGAAGGGAGAGAGACCCAAGGAGAAGATTTTGCCTTGTAGCTTGAGAGATGGGGACCAGGAAGTAGGAGTCTTCTGACATCTAAGCATCCAATTAGCTTTCTTTCTTTCTTTCTTTCTTTCTTTCTTTCTTTCTTTCTTTCTTTCTTTCTTTCTTTCTTTCTTTCCAAGATTTATTTATTTATTTACTTATTTACTTATTTGTGTGAGTACACTGTGGCTGTACAGATGGTTGTGAGCCTTCATACAGTTGTTGGAAATTGAATTTTTAGGACCTCCCCTCACTCTGGTCAATCCTGCTTGCTCCAGTTGGCCCTGCTCACTCAGGCCCAGAGATTAATTTTTTATTATTATACATAAGTACCCTATAGCTGACTTCAGACACACCAGAAGAGAGCGTCAGATCTCATTACGGATGGTTGTGAGCCACCATGTGGTTGCTGGGATTTGAACTCAGGACCTGCGGAAGAGCAGTCAGGGCTCCTACCCACTGAGCCATCTCACCAGCCCCCAATTAGCTTTCATATTTAGCTTTGCCATCATCAGCACAGGAAATGTAGCTTTCCTTCTGTGCCTTAAAGGGACTGTTCTTTGCGTTTTGCTCCCCCCAGCACACGCACAACACACACACATTACACATATACATCACACACACATACACACACACACACACACACACACACACTAACACACACACACATCCCTGGAGATTATACGCTTATCTCATTCTCCTGGGTCCTGGGCACTTCTTAGCTCACTTCCTCCTTCCCTGGGCCTCTCACTTCTTCTGCCCTTTCTGTCCCACTCCTCACCAAACCCTGGTTCCTTTGCAGCTTCCCAAAGGAATGTGAAAGCCTCCAGAAATAGGCCTCCACTCTCAGCCTAGGAGACACGTGCATTTTGGGGAACCTTGCTTGTTATCAGGCAATAGCTCTCCTCACAGCGCTGCAGTGAGGTCACTGAGCTGGGTCCACAGCTCTTCGAAGCCTCCTCACCAGTCAAGCTAGGTAATTCACAGTGCTGCCCCAGCCCACTTCCTCTTCCCAGAAAAGGGGAAGCTCTCCTTTTAAACGACATTAATGGGGTTCCACCACAGCCTCCCATCAACAACCCCGAGCTCCCAGCAACCAGTTGGCCTGACATTGCAAAGGCTGTGTCGATTACGTCATGGGTTGTTGTGGGGCCAGGCTTTTACACAGGCCCACAGGAGAACTCCATCTGCACCCACCCGGCTGCTACTGGCCATAGATCGTGTCTGTACGCCGTGGAGTTCATTATCTCCTAATGCTGCCTTCTTTCTTAGATCATTAGAAAGAAACTTGACCTGACCTGTGAACTCTAAAATTGATTGTTGCCTTGAAATGGTCAACGGCCCATTTTCTAATCGATAAGTGGAATAATTTTATACATATTTAAATTATATATTAACTTTAATGCTTGTTAAATTTATCTACCACTCTCCTCCTGTGTGTCTTTTACATTTGCCTGAACTCAGATGGGTGTATTTACCATTGGGTGGGAGGGGAAGGGGAGGGGGTGGATCTAAGAAGAGGAAGGGGGAGGCCCTCAGGGCTGAGCCTGAGGGAACAGAGATCTAAAGCTGTACGTACATATGTGTGCACATGTGTGAAAGACCGCACAAGCATGCATGAGGAGGTGAAACCACAAGTGTATCTGAGTTACCTTCGAGTGCTTATCTGTACAGAATGTGGAGTGTGAAGGAATGATGTGAGTGTGGGAAAGCATGACTATGTATGTATGTGGTTTCTCTCTCACAGTTCTCTCAGTCTGTCTACCCATCTAGACACCTTCTCCTTACACACCCTGTACTGACAGAGTCCGTCTCAGCAATGCACACTAAAAGCTATCAATGCAGGGATTTGGCCTCAGACAGCCAGAATCAAACCATAAAAGCTGTCCCTTGTGTGGCTTGAAATGTCTAGCAGAGAAAAGACTCCCAATGTGCTAATTATCTCTAAAGAAAGCCAAATTGCTAATGGTCTCTAAATCAGAGGTTCTTAACCCACTGTTCATAAACTCTGAGACCTCTACAGATCAATGAATCACTTGGAACTAAAGGCTCTGTGTTTGTGTGTGTCTGTGTGTCTGTGTTTGTGTTGTGTATATGTGTATGTGTGCCTGTGTGTGTATATATATGTGTGTGTGTGTGAATGTGTGTGTGCACGTGTGTATGTTGTGTATATGTGTATGTGTGCCTGTGTGTATGTGTATGTGTGCCTGTGTGTATGTGTATATATGTGTGTGCATATGTGTGTATGTATGCCTGTGCACGCACGCATGTGTGTGTGTGTGTATGTGTGTATGTGTGTGATGGAAGAGGCTCCTTAGATTCACTAGATTTTTCATGTTTATGACTTGGGAAGATGGAGTTGCTACAGAGAGCTGATAGGTTTATCAGGACGAGGATAACTTTTCCTCTTACACTGCCCCCCCAACCCTCCAAAACTCTTGCAAGTCCAACACAAACAGCCCCAGCTTCTCTTGGGCAGGACTCCTGTGGGTCTCCATCCTGGAGCCAGAGTGAGCACATGCAGTGGCCCCTCCCACCGAGAGCAGAGCAGTCGGCAGCATCCTCCCGCACAGGTTGCAAGTTCAGACTCTGCCTGCTGAGCTGCCCCTCCTAACCGTGGGCATTCCTGATTCCATGAATACCCCTACTTTAGGAGGAGGAGGCTGCCAATGTCTGGCAGAAGGCCTTCTGGAAGGCGATCTTTCAAATATTTAGTCCTTTCACCTCAGGTGTTTTACTTCCAGGTGTCTCTGCTAAAAGATTATTCAAACTGTAAATAAAGGATTATATACTGAGATGCTCCTCAGGACAGTAACACCGAAACATAGGATGCAAGCCAGCCCAGCATTGGAGGAAGAGCCAAAGAAGTGCACTGCCCCCGTATGAAGGCTCGCCTGCCAGCAATTCAGAACTGAGTTCACATTTGTAGCCACATAACTGAATGGACTGTTGGTAATGTTCCCTGTCTGCCCTCTCTTTATAAAATATCTTCAATAGAAGATTGTATTAACACAATGGAAACACATAGAAAATTATGTGTTAAACGCATTGTGGCAGTATTTTATGTTCTTTTATTATGGAGAGAAAATTAAAAACACAAAACTGTAATAATTTGCTGAAGTGGAATCATTTTTCTGGCCCTTTTGTATATTTCTGTACTTCCCAAGTTTCTGTTGGCTTCATACTTGACATTGGTTTCTTTAAAAGATTTATATATATATATATATATATATATATATATACACTTTTCAAACTATCCACAAAAAATTCTCCGTAACTCCAGTCCCCAAGTTCATGGCATCAGTATTTCTGTTTCTGTCCTTGGGGACGAATGTAGCACCTCCACCAAGATCATTCCCCACAGTGATCCTGAAAGGAAGTGAACACAGCACTCACCCCCATTTCTGCCCATCTCCATGTCCACTGTTGACTGGCAGGCTTGGCGGTCTGCTCTAATCTATCTCCGCCTTCACGTTCAGATTCGCATCCGATGAGAAAAGGTTGCTTGTGTTGTCTCTTCTATGCGAAATCAAGGGGAGAGGGTTTGGCAAAGAAGGAAGGAGGGGAAGTGGGCGAGAAAGAAGCCAGCTTGGCATGTGTCAGGTTTTGCCTGGTTCAGGGAAGATCAAGGTCACCCAATCTGTGCTGCCTTTACTTTCTTCCCAGGCCGCCCAATCTCTCTCTCTCTCTCTCTCTCTCTCTCTCTCTCTCTCTCACACACACACACACACACACACACACAGGCATACAAACTCATGCACACATGCACACACTCACATACACACACATACACACACATACACACACATACACACACATACACACACATGCACACACATGCACACACGAAGTGCGACTGCACAGACATCAAAGCTGCTTTGATGCCTTGAGTTGATGGGCAGGCTTTGATTCTCTCTGCCTCTGTCTCCAGGTCTGCACAGTGAAATAACAGCACTTACCACACAGTGACTAGAACAAAGTGAGATACCCCCTAAAAATGCTTACAGCAGGGATGTCACAGACCAAATGTTAAGTCTCTTCATTATATTATAGTTCCCTGATTCATGTCCAGGAGTCTTCTATCTTAAAAATGCATTTTCAGCCATACTTGTCCATCATCCTACGATAAAGTCTTGTGGGGAAAAGGTTTCCCAGCCTGAAGGAGTTCATCTTATACCAGATCTTGACACCATGTCCTCTGGGTGCTGCCTCCCCAGCAGCAACACAGATGTCAGTGCCATAGCCCATGGCTGCCCTACTTCTGCCCACCCCAGCGCTGGAGCCAGCAGTTGGTGTGCTCTTTCCCCCATTTTGGTTTCAGTTTCCTCATCTGAAAAATGGGAGTGACAGCAAGGATGTGATGTGTTGACAGTTCTTTCCAGGCAACTTCACCTTGAAATGTTATTTGCTGTCTGACACTTTATCTAGGGTATAATTCTTGATGAGCTATTTAAAGGGCCATAAACATCCTTCCTCCCACACAGATGAGCTCAGTATGGGAGCTGCTTCACCAGGCTGGAGGATTCAGCCTGAGATCCATGGCTACAGAGGGTATATTAACAAAGGACTCTAGAACACACAGCTTCCCTGGGGGAGACCTCATGTAGAGAAATGGTGTAAGGGACTCAGAGCAGACCTGAAGTTTCTCAGATAGGAAGAAAGGTGTTAGCTGAGGATCAACCACGCTGCCCTAAGTGGAAGTCTGCTCTTTCTGGTCAGCACACTAAGTGGGCAGCCGTGAGCAATGCTTATTGCCCCAGCATGAAATTAACAGAATCAGTGGACTCTGGGTGAAGGAGAAGGCCTTCCCACTGTGAGCAACTTCACTTCATCTTCAGAAGTCCTGAGTGAGGGAGAATTCCCACTGAGCTGGGGCCTGGGTCTCCAGCCTGCTGATGGCTCTCACACTCTAGCTCCTGAAAACCAAACACACACCCAGGGGCACACAGACACACAGACATGCACGCGCGCGCGCACACACACACACATCTCACTGGTTCAGTTTCTCTGGATCCATGTGCATCTGCTTTTGGCTGGCAGTTTCTCCATCCTTTGATGCTAAGAGGAGGTTTTAGCCAGGGCTGTTCCTAGTACCCAGGCATCAGGACAGGTGACAGTGAGCTCCTGGCCACAGACGAGTAAAGAGAAGTAGAAGGCCCACCCCAAAGAGAGAAGAATGACTTCAGTCCTAATGGAGAAGACAGAGAGGGGATGCAGCCCCATGAGCTGGAGGGATCCTGAGCTATCAGACCTGACAAAAGGGAAGAGGAGAAGTGAAGTGAGGAAGGAGTCCTCTGTCTTGCTCTGCCTTCTGTAACAAAGCCACTCCTTCCCTTGGGCCACTGCCCCCAGGACCATGTGTTGTTGCTGACTCTAGGAGGTGAAGAGCAATCTTGGCTTCTACCTAAGCAAAGAGGAGACTAGGAATAGCAGAGTGTGTGTCTGTTGGTCAGATGCCCCAAGGAGTAAGGCTATGTAGTTGTCTCTCAACCAAGGAAGATGCTATAGCAAGCAGTGGGGGCTATTCTAAGATAGGAGATCATTGTGGGAGAGCTGTGCTCCGGAACCCATTCAACCACTGAGTAACCACTGTGCCAAAGCCTGACACACCGCAAATGCTAAGTGTGTGCTTTTGGTGGCCAGCGTCAGTGTGGAGCACAGGCCCAGCAGAGGGTAAAGGTGCTATGTTTAGTGCTAGTGGCTAGTTGGTTCCTTCCACCCCTTGGTTCAGTTTCTTCATCTGTGAAATGGGGGTCACAGCAGGGATGTGCTAACAAGACTTCCAGGGCAATTCTGTTTTTAAAAGGTTTGGCTGCTGACCTCTGCCTTAGAGGGGACTTGACTCTTGGTGAAATTTTGAAAGGGGTTCTTTTGTGTGGATTTTTGTGATCTCTCTTACAGAAATCACATATATGAGGTGATCCCAGTCTGGGCTCTACCTTCAAAGGAGAGACTAGATCTCCATGAGGATTGACCACAGCAAGTTTCCAGAAACCCCACGCATACCAAAATAAAGCTCTATGTGCTGAGAAGCTAGAGAGAAATGTGAGCCAGCCAGAACATTCCGCACCATTGGGAAAGGGGCTGGGGTCATTTGTTCATCTTTGCAAATACTAAACTTTCCAATTTTCTTCTAACAGTGGTGACTTCATCAGAAAGCTGGAATTGGATGCCCAGATTATTATGAGACAGGCAGCGGCTTAATCTTCCCGATGTTTTTATATTTGAGAATAAAGAGGTATTCGGTACTTATCTAAAATTACACCGGCGGAGGAGAAAAGCCCTCGCAGGTACTCGGCTGTGATCTGCATACACACGTGCTTCAGAGTGACGATGGAATCTCAGAGCCTCCATGCACCTCCCTTCCCACGCTTTCCTCTTCTTGATGGAGGAACTGAGGCCAAAGAAAGAGTGGGAATCACTAGCCTCACAGAGCTAATTAATGTCAAGTTTCCATGGGAGTGGGGGGGGGGGCAAGAAAGCAACTGCCTGGCAGGGCCAGCATCCACTTCTTGGTTTTAACAAAGTTATATCCTCCACTTTCCCTTTCTGGACAGAAATGACCCTGTCCAGCCATCCTCCTCCATCTCAGCATCTGTCCATCTGTCCATCCAGCCATCTTCTCTGTCCCTACGTACTTCATATACTCACTGCTTCTGCATTATCGTGTTTGGCCTTCTCTGATCAAACTGAACCAATGCAATTTCTCCTTTCTTTCCCTAAAATCCAAGTTGGGGGGCAACCTCTTTGAAATCTTGTGATCGCTGATCACTATAGCCACTGTGCACCCCATAGAAAGAAACATCGCAGAGCATGCTCTTGGTTGGCTTTTCTCACAGATCTGAAAATTAAATAAAATTAAATAAAATGATAAGCCACATCTGTAGCTCCCTGATGGAACACTTACCCAGCATGCCAAGTTCTAGATTTTTGTCCCCAAAATTACCACAATTTTTTTTTAAAAAAATTATCATCCTACATCAGGCGCTCAAGATAGCGCAGCTTTCCCCTCGAACTGCATTACTTGATTATCAGCATGTGGTACACCCTTCTGTGCTTTATTGGTTCATACATGTGCTGGTTTCAGGGAGTATGTGCTTTGCAGCTTTCATTCCATAAAGTACCCCCTCATTGCTCTGTGTTATATGTGACACGTAATGGACAGTTTTTACTGGCTAGGTTAATGACAATAAATACTTCTCTTTCATCTCCTAGAAAGTTCACACACACACACACGCACACACACACATGCACACACACACGCACACCAAACCTTGCATTCTTATAGGGATTTGCAGTTTTTGAAGCATTTTCACATGTAAACGTGTGTTTGCTACATCGACGCGCCTTAGAAGGAGGAAGGTTTGGCATTATTGTCCAATCCGACTGGACAAGGAAGGCAATGGATGGAGATGGAGAACTGAGAAAAAGGTGGACCCTTTCATGGGGGCCCCTCCTCCAGTCTGCCACACCCAACAAGCGCTCATGGAAGGGCTGGATAATCTGGATTCTGATTTTGATAGACCTGATGAAGCATTTGATGACCGTGTGAGGAGCTCCTGGATTCTAGAAGACAGGAGTCTCTGAGGGTGGTGGCTGGATAAAGGGATGCCCAGGCAGGAAGCTGGGGCGTCGGGAGGAAAGTGAATTAGAGAAACTCTTCCTTCAGCAAGACAAATTTGTGCAGGAGAACTCGTGCTTAGCTGGGGAAGCCAATTGGAAAAGAATGATAGCCAGCCGGCTGCTGAGGTTCATCAAAGTCATTTGTTGCAGGTAAGCTCATTTTTCACAGGCCAAGGGGATATTTACCTGGAGTACACCTTTAAGGAATAGCCGACAGATTGAATGGTACAATGCTTTATTATATTTCACACCCTGGTGATTCAATATGAGGGAGGGAAAAAGGGGGCGTGTAACTCGGGAGAGTCACGGAGAAAGGCAGAGGAAAGAGAGAGAAAAATGGCCAGCCAAGGATTGTCCTTCTGCCTTTGCTAAGTCACTAGGTAGTATTCAGTCCTCCCGATGGATGATGACCAGAGAGAGTCTTACGTAGCTTAGGCTCCTCCTCTTCCTAATCTTGCCCCTATCCAGCACCCTATTCAATCTCTCCACCATTTTGAAAAATATGTTTGCACGGTGGTTGGAATTTGAAAGGCCTGACTCTAGTCTGAATTTTACCACCACTTTAACAAACTTTAGAGGACTTGTGAATCCCCTTCTTCCTCTATGAAGGATAGAATTCCCTCCTGTTCTTTAGGCTTCTTTGAATACTTACAATGTGAACGGCCACAAGATCCACCCTCATCACAGATAACTTGCCTTCCCAGAATCCTCCTCGGTGGCCCTGCCACCATCAGCAGCCTATAGGTCTTTTACAACCACCGCCAGAAAAACCATCCTCAGTCTATCCCGGAACCCTGCCCCAGGCTTCCAGCAAGCTCTGTGCCAGTTGGCATTGTTGATTATCTTTCCAGACTTTTCTCTCTCCAGGAATTGGTCACATCCATCCAACCCTTTCCACCATCTATGAAGTGTCATAACTAGAGTGCACATAGGTCTCTGTGCAAGAAGAGCAGGTTTCCACTGGCTGCCGCCGCCAATGTCTCAATGGAGGCCAAATCCTTTGAACTCCTTGAGGGAGATCTGTTCACTCTTAACTCAAGATTTCAGCCCCACCCATTGCCCTGGCCCCTTGACAAACCCATCCATGTACCAGTCCCTTCACACAAACCTGATCCACAAACCTTGACAATGAGCTATAGTCTTTCCCCTTTTTCTCTGGTCTTCCCTGTTGCCTGGGAGAGTAGACTTGATAGCAGGAGCTGTGGCAGCCATCTTGTAATGCAGCCACCTTGAAGATATAAGCCATGAGCTAAGAAGTCGTCCAGAGATCATCAAGGGCCTCTGTGATGACTTAGGAAGCAGAGCCACCATCCAGGCTTGTCCCTGTCCACTTCTGGACTTCTGAATGAAAGAGAAATTACAGCTCCTCTTGATTCTATTCTTGGGCTTTCTCTTGTGTCCAGATGAGCCCACTTTTAATGGCTACAAACATGACTTTCCACTATGAATGTGGTTCACACTCATAAATCAGAACACATAGCCAGGAGTAGATGAATATTTGTGGAAGAAGATGAAGGGTGGTAACTATCTCTCCTCTGATTCCTTCTTCATTTCCCCCATCCTCTGACCACAGGCAGACGCTGAGCAGGACCATCTGTTGGATGGAACACCTGCCACAGGCATATGTACGGTGCTCCCCATGGGAAGGCATGTGATCTGAGCCTACTCAGGCCATTTCTCCTTAGAGGGTATTGAATGTGCTCATGTGTGTAGGGTACATGTGCCCATGAGTACACATGGAGGTCAGAGGAGAATGTTGAGTGTCCCACACTGTCACTATCCATCTATTCCCTTGGTTGGGGCAGACTCTCTTCATCTGAAGCTAGGCTAGTGGTCAGAACACTCCTCCTGCCTCTGCCTCTGCCTCTGCCTCTGTCTCTGCCTCTGCCTCTGCCTCTGCCTCTGCCTCTGCCTCTGCCTCTGCCTCTGCCTCTGCCTCTGCCTCTGCCTCTGCCTCTGCCTCTGCCTCTGCCTCTGCCTCTGCCTCTGCCTCTGCCTCTGCCTCTGCCTCTGCCTCCTCTGCCTCCTCTGCCTCCTCTGCCTCTGCCTCTGCCTCTGCCTCTGCCTCTGCCTCTGCCTCTGCCTCTGCCTCTGCCTCTGCCTCTGCCTCTGCCTCTGCCTCTGCCTCTGCCTCTGCCTCTGCCTCTGCCTCTGCCTCTGCCTCTGCCTCCCACAGTGCTAGAGTCACAAGCATACACAGTGATGTCCATCTTTTCATGTGGGTTCTGGTTCTGGGCAGCCGCAGAAGGCACTCTCACTCACTGTGCCACTTTACTAGACTCCCTGAGACTATTTTCATCTCACTGTAGCCCCTACTTCATGGAAACTCATATTCTAGAGGACATCGAGAGTGCTTACCTAAAAATCTAGAGTGAAGTGTGCTTTCAAGAGCCCAGAAAGCTGGAAGGGGAAAGGGCTGTGAGTGTATTAAGAATGAAACAGTAAATAGTCTGAAGGTGAGAAGATAGCAGCCTTAGAGCAGGGCCTGGCAGGCTACAGATGTGGGCATAGGTAAGGAAGAGTAAACAGCCCAGCCATAGCTGCGTGGGCATGTCAGGGGTGGGGCAAGAGGGAAATACATCTCTCACCTCCCAGTTTTGTCAGCGGGGGATGAATGGACATTGCTCCTCAGCAAACACCACAGCTTAACTGTCGAGGAAATGGTCATTTTTACCACAGCCACAAAGATGGGCATGGGGCCCAGCAACCCCAGGTAGACAGCATTTCCTGGGAAAGAGTCCAGCACTGGAAATAGCTTTGTGAAATGCAGGTGGCCAGTGAGGTGAGCAGGCAATGTGTACTTCTTACTTTCCCCTAGGATCACAAAAGCCCTTTCTTTTTCCCTGTGTCTCCTTTTCCTCCTGGGGCCCAGAAGTCCCATCTGTCCCTTCCACCCAGCAATTGGCTCCCAGTCTCCTTTATTGACCAAACAACAACCAATTGGGAAACTAGACTTCAGTATCAGAACCTCCTCCTACAGTATGGTATATCAGAAACATAGGCAAACACACTTAACATCTTTCCACAATGTCACCATTTATTGAACAACAACAAAGTCACAAGGTAAGTCTATTTAATTGACCACAACTTGCCAAATGGTACTGATTTCCTTGGTATTCAACCAATGCAAACACATGTTCTTCTATTACGATCTTAACCACTAACATGAACACTCGGGTATTAAACAGTTGAGGCACATACATGTATGTGTGTAAAGATTATAGAATGGCTAAAAAGGGCCAAAGAGCCTACGTTCAAGTTCAAGGAGTTTTAAAGGGGTCTGACAGTGGCAGGGGGTGGGGCTGAGAGAGGTGCTTGGAATGGGGTCAGATCATTAAACCTGCTGGATGTTGGCTGGGAACTGTAGAGTTTGAACTGAGCTTAGAAGCTGTAAGGTGCAAGAGGCATGGGACCATGCAAGCTGTAGATGTGAAGAATGGGACTGAGTTTCTATGCATGAACAGGCAGACAGATGACAGTCGGCACAGGCAGCAGAGACTCAGCTGAGCTGAAGTCCCTGAAACGGTGGGTTCCTTGGCTTCAGGCTAGATGGTCTGATGACAGCAGTCAGTATGGTACCATTGTCACTGTGATGCTAGGTGTCCTTCTCTATCAGGTACAGAGCGGGGGTTGGCATTCTCTTTGGTGTGGTTTATCTAGTAATTTCTTACACCTAGCTTCCTTGATATGGTCTCCATGTGTTCCTACGGTCCTGATTACCTTTGATAGGTATGTGTGTGTGTGTGTGTTTGTGTGTGTGTGTGTGTTCCCTGATTTAAGAATAAGTCAGTGCCACATGGGTAGTACTGAACAAGTGGTGCTGTTCACACACCCACCAAGGTACAGAGTCATCCCCATTTTCAAATGCAGTCAAATGGTGCTTGTAAAATGGAGGTTCTCAGAGCAAGGCACAATCTGGAAAACCACAGCTTTTACATAACACGGAATAATTTAGATCAATCAAAAAAATCAAGTGAGACACTGTCCATTATGATATTAAAGCAAGTCACATATCCCAGTCAAGAGGACAGGAAGAATGTGGGGCAACAAAGAGGGTGGACAAACGTGTGTGTGCACACATACATACATAGACACACACACACACACACATCATACACACACACACACACACACACACACATATATATACACACACACATATATATACACACACACATACACATATAAACACATATACACATATAGATACACACACATACACACATATACACATGCATATGCATACATATATACACGTACATACATAGACACACACACATCATACACACACACATATACACACATACACATATAAACACATATACACATATAGATACACACACATACACACACATATATACACATGCATATACACATGTATATACACATACATATATACATACACACATATATACACACACACATATATATACACATGCACACATCTATACACACACATATATATAAACACATACACACATACACTTATTTACACATACATATACATATACACATATGCATATATATACATACACACACATATATAAACATACACACATATATAAACATATACACACATATATAAACACATACACGCATACTTATTTACACACACATACACACACACATATATATCATACACACACATTTATAAACATACATATATAAACATATACACACACATATATATAACATACATATGCATGCACACACATACACATGCACACATACACATCCACACACATATACACACACACACATGTACACACACATCCACTATGAAGCAATACAGAAAAAGAAAAAGCTATTCCACCTCAAAGGACCATATAAGCATTAAGTGCAGAGATGTGTCTGAGTCTGGTGTGGGGCATGAACTGGAGGAAATGGGTGGATTGCAGCAAAGGAAGACGCTGGCTGGGCCATAAAGAGAGTGGAGGCCCATCTGCCTCTGGCAGAGAATGGGCAATGAGGCTGGAGGCAGAGGTGGGTAGCCAGTCAGCCAATACTCCCTTCCTGGGGGCGGGGGGGGGGGGCTTGTCTTTCCTTGATGAATGAAGAAATTATGAACTAGAGGTAAGAGAGCTCACTCCTGTGGTATTGTGTCTTAAAAACAAAATGTCAAAACTTACAGCTCCCACTCCTTTATTGAAGACTTCCAAAGTCTGTGTAGATTTGGGTTCTGTGTTCCCCTTCTCTAAGCAGTGGGTATGTGAGTGCATACACACATAGACACACACACAGGCCTACACACATGCTCACATGCACACATGCATGCATGAATGTGTCTGCACAATGTCACACAGGCATCCAAAAGTCTCTGTCCTTCGTGCAGGCCATGGAGACATGGGTGTCTGTCTTGACTTTCCTGGAAGCTCCAGGGGCTGGGACTGTGCTTTGCTGGCTCTGATAGCTGGAGCTCTGTAAACACATGCAGAAGTAGTAACCAATGGCCACAGAGTAGATGATGCTATGAGGATTGGGCACCGTTGCTTCTAGAATCAAGAACTGAAGAAAGTAGGTCAATGGGCCCAGCCACCATCAAGGCAGACTTATTAATAGAAAAGACAAACATTATTTAGGGACAGCAGCGTGAAATGGAAAAGGGGAAGGACACCTGAAGGTGGATGGAAATGCGGCCTTGCGTGAAAACGCAAACGAGAGACAGGAGCTGCAGGGGAAGATGTTGCTCCCAAAGAAACGCGCTTGCTGGTCATGGCCCTGGGGAAGGCTGCCGTGACAGATCAGCTCAACCAGCTGCCTCCTGTACTGCTCATACAGGAAACCCAAGGGGAGAGCTACTCCATAGCCACACCCACCTGGGACCCAAGACCTAGGCCCCATCACGCTGTCATAATCCCAAATATGCACACCTGTTCCCCTCCACTGACAGTTCACTTACTTACTTTGTCTTGTTTTGTTTTATAAGGTAGGATCTCATGTATCTGAGGCTGACCTTGAACTCACAATAGCCTTGATCTCCTGACCCTCTGGCTCCCACCTCCAAAGTGCTGATCTCCTACCATACCCAATTCATATTTTACTTAACTCTTGTTTCATTTCCATTTCTCTCTCATGAAACAGCTTTGTACATTCATAGGGAAAGGACCCATAGCTTTCGTTTCTGGTGGCCTCTTCCAGGTTGGAGGGAGGGACAAATGTCCAATTTGTCAAGTTCCTCTCAGCAGGAAGTGATGATACTGTTCAAGGCAGCTATGGCTTCAGTAGAAATGTACCCTATAGACTCCCGATGGTGGAAAGCTTAGGAGGTAGGGCCTAACTGCAGGTGTTTCTTTGTAGGTTAAGCTTGATCCTTGTGCTCTTCTACTCCTTCCTGCACGCATGTGTGCGCGCGCACACACACACACACACACATGCCTACCCTGACATGGACATGAGCACATATAACTTCAGCTACTTAGTTTTTGACCAAGATGCCAAAAATATACACTAAAGAAAAGAAAGCATCTTCAACAAGGATTCTGGGAAACTGGATGTCCACCTGCAAAAGAACAAAATTAGACCTCTTCTATCACCTTGCCCAAAAAACTGACTCCAAATGGATCAATGATATATATGTGACTTCTGAAACTCTAGAATAAAATATGGGCAGTACCCTACATGATATAGATGAAAATTTTTCTTGAGTAGGACCCCATTGGCCCAAGAATTAAAGCCAACAATTGACAAGTGGGACTGCGTAAAACCAAAAAGCTCTTGTAGAGCTAAAGAAATGATCAACCAGGTAAAGAGGAAGCCCCCCAGATAGGAGAGAATCCTTGCCAGCTACACATTGAACAGAGGATCAGTATCAGAATGTTTTGTTTTTTAAAGCGGCCAGATGTGGCCCTGCACATCTGTAATCCTAGCATTGAGAAGGCAGCAGAAAGATCCCTGGTGCCAAGCTGTGGTTCCAGTGAAAGATCCTGTCTCAAAAAAAATAAATAAATAAATAAGGGGAAGCGTGATGGAGGAAGGTATCTACCTCTGGCCTTCACACACATGATCTCATACATGCATGCACACACACACACACACACACACACACGTACACACACACGTACACATGTACACACATACACACGTACACACACACACACATACACACGTACACACACACACACATACACACGTACACACACATGAACATTTGCACTCATATACAAAAGTATGAATCTATCCACAGATTGATCTTCTAAGAAGATCAGATCCAACCACTCCCCTAGAGCTAGCAGCCAAGCAAGACCTCAACACCTTAGTCTGTGGGGGACATTGCAAGTTCAATAAATAACACTCAGCCTTGAGTTGTCCCCCTAACCCTGCTCACCCCAAGTCACACGCACTGAAGTGCTATTCCCAGCAGCGAGACCAACCTCTGAGATCCCAGCCCAGTCCTAGACTCATCCTGCTCTGACTGGAGACTATCTTCTAGGACCTGGCCCTCTCCCCAACAGCCCACTAAGGGTCTGCTCACCAAGGTCTGGCACTAAATATTTGCTGTTCCTGTCTCAAGCAAATCCCACTGCAACCAATTCCAGATTACCAGTAGTGAAACAACCAACTCATAGTGTACCTAAATATAGCCTTTCAGTGTTGTGGGTAGGTATGTGCCATTACTAGCACATCTTGTCCATCCTGCCTGGCTGAATCAGGAGGTGTCTGGGGAAGAATACTGCCTATCTGAGCCAAGGCAGCCAGGCCTCCTTTATTTTTCCCAGTCCTTCCAGACCAGGACATCTTTAAGCTAAGAGAACAGAAATCCTTATTTCCTTGTTCCTGTGCCCATGGATAGGAGAACAAGCTGTCACCTACCTCATGCCACACAGTATGATTAGATAACAGAGAAATGAACATTTGCCCAGAGTCTTGTGTTTTGTGCAACAGAATCAGGGTGAAGAAAGAATATATCGTGATTATAGCTGCTATTGTTGCATTATAGTTCAGAGTATTGCTAGGAGAAACATATAGATTATACTCCCAGCTGCAAGAAATAGCTTCTGCTGGGGACATAGTCATGAGGGGTGGTGGTATCTGTGGTTCCTTTGGGGCTCCCTTCCCCAGGCACCTAGAGCTCATGAGCAGTCACTGACATGAACTGACAGTGAACACCGGGCCAACCGTTACTTCGCTATTTGGCAGTGTGAAGGTTGACTCAAGTCATTTTGCACCCAATTACTTTGCAGTAAATTTGCCGGATGGTTCTTGTCCTGCAGTATTGATCCAGCATCTCACCTTGAGCTTGTTTATTGACACATCAAATTCAGAAGGCAGGCCCCGCTCGATTGACCACTTCCCAATTAGGGCATTTATATGATGTCACCAAGGCTCCTTGTCATGTGCCGGTGAGAATCATTTGTCCCGTCAACTACCGCCACCACACAATTGCCTGCAACCAAGCTGCCATTTTTTCCTGACCTTTCTGGAGACAGATGGCAGTCTATAAAATATAGCAGCAGCAGTGGCGGCGGCAGTGTGTCATTTTATCTTGCTGCTATCTTCCTCCTCACGTGAAAGATGCTTCACTTAACAAAAACTTCTGCAGTCACGTACTCCCTCGGGCAGAAGCTCACAGTACATCTTGACTTGGAAAATAAAGGACTGGCTCCTCTTTCTAGACAGCATTCATGTTCCCCGCTATGAATGGAGATGCTTGAGCAAAAACAGGGGACCAGTGACAAAGCCCGGGAAGCTAAGTGGGATGCCACACGTGTCCAAAATACCATGTGTCAAAAAGACAGATGCTGGGAAGAGGCAGTCCACACTGAGACCAAACTTCCTGCCGGTCATCTGCACATGTGCCCATGGCATGTAGGATGATAGCGTGGAATAAGAATGCATAGCACACGTGCTCTTAGGGCTGGGCCAAGGTCAAGACTCTGGGCTTCCACACCATAGGTAGTGTTTCCAACTCATGCTGGAGTTGAACTTGCACAAGGAGTGAATGCTTGCCTCCTGCTTTCTGCTATGAGGCTGACGCACCAGTGAGGTTGTACATCCATGAGAGCAAGTCTGAAGCCTGGCTTCCCTGCTCTCTTTTCCTCCAGAGCCACCATGCTTGGCCCAGAGATGGTTTCCCTACAAAATGACTGGTGAGTGTGGACTGGAGCCCAGACCTTGGGACCACAGGTTAGACTTACTTTGTGACATGACACTTGGTATTAGACCCATAACTGTGGGTGTGTGTGTGGGTGTGTGTGTATAGAATAAAAGAAGTCCCCTCAAGGGCAGTCAGCATGCTAATGTAAAGCCAAGTCTGAGAGGTCAGTGCATACCACCCATTCCAGGGATCCTGCTTTCCACATGGCCAAGAGGACCAATAACACACCGTCCCGTCAGCCAGAAGTCTGGGCGTGAATGGAAATGAGGAAATGGTAAAGACTCTCTGCCCGGGGCATGCACTGTGGCTGTGAGCATCTCAACAGAAATCAGAGCTGTCCCTGAGGTGAGGCCTGACCTCCCACTGGTGACTCCAACTCACTCTCAATGGGATCCTAGAAGGGCCGCTCACATCACCTGGTAGCTTAAAAACTCAGGACCACCTTGGTTAAAGTATTGGAAGGGAAGTTCTCTGTCTTGCTTTGATCTGATTTTACTGAACTACGCACTCCTTCCCAAAGAGAGGAAGGAGGTCATAAGACACAAGAGGCTAAAACTGAGCTCAAGAAAGCCTCAAGAATCAGAAGCCCAGAAAGTCATAAGATGCAATAGGCCCATCCCGAAGGCTACATAAGCAGTGAACCACTGCTGGAAAGCTTCTGTAAGTGAGCCTTATACCTATGCTCCTCTATGCAACCCCAACAAATGCATCCGTTCCCCAAACTAGACGCGAGTGGAGCCAGATCTTTATTTGTCCTTTCTGTGGCAAATAGATCTTTGTTCTTATTCTCTTGGGAAAGTCAGGCGACCTTCCCCACCCCCCCCCACCCCACCCCCCCACACACACACACACGGGCCTGTATTTTAGATATTTGGTCCTCATCTAATGACACTGGTTTTGGGAGGTCCTGAGAAATTTTGGAGACAGTTGGTTAGCTGCAGGAAGTAGATTTCAGGGGACATGTCCTTAAAAGTGAATTAGCCCCAGCCTCTTCTCTTATCAACCTGTGCTTCCTGATCTTCTGTAATGGGGACAGATGCTCTCAGCCACAAGCTTTTGTCACCCTAAAGCTCCACTCAAGTGCTGAGCAACCATGTGCTGAACTGTCAGAAACCACGAGCCCAAGTTAGCAATGTCTCCCGTATGTTATTACTGGGTGTCACTCACTACTATGGGAAGATAACTAATACACATGCATTCGTTGTACAAAGAGGTCTCTTTACGGCCTTTCCACACACTAATCTACTGTGCTTGGATCGTATTCACCCCTTCCAGGATCGCTTCTTCCTCCTCCCAGCCTCTCCCACATCCCGTTTATTTTCATGCATGTTCTAGTTTGCTTGTCTGCTGCTGTGACTCAAATACACTGACTCAAAGGGATGTATTTGGTTTATGGGTCACACACAGTCCTGCATCTGGAGAAGCCAAGGCAGGCACGCAAAGCAGGAACCTGGAAACAGAAACTGAAGTAGAAGACGTGGAGGAACACCACTTACTGGCCCACTCCCAAGTGGCTTACTCAGCATCCTTTTTAATACAACTCAGGATCACCCATCCGGGGTTGCTCCACCCACAGTGGGTGAAGCTGTCCTGCATCAATCATTAATCATGAGAATACCTTCTGCCAGCTTGCCTACAGGTCAATGGGATGGAGTTAATCTCCGCTTTCATCCATTCTCCTACAAAACAACATAATCTCAGACTTCTTTATAACTGAACAGGACACCATATGATACATTTTCTTTTTTGTTTATCGGTTTTGGTTTAGATTTTTGTTTGTTTGTCTGGTTGGTTGGTTAGGTTTTGTTGAGACAGGGTCTCACTATGTAGATCAGGCTGGCCCCAAACTTACAGTTACATGCAAGCCTCTGCCTCCAAATGCTGGAATTACAGGCTGCGCCACCATCCCTGGCAACTGTGTGTGTGCTGCATGTGTGCCTGGTACCTGCAGAGTCCAGAGAGAGCATTGTTAATGATGATGAGCCACTCTGCGGTGCTGGGAATTGAACACAGCCCCCCCACCCCCCATCCTCTGGAAGAGCTACTGGGGTTTTTAACAACTGAGCTGGCTCTCTAGTTCCATATTTTCTTTATTGCTTCATACTCTGATCGCCACCTAGGGTGGTTCCACAACTCAGTCCCTTTACCATATATATGGGTGAGCAGTTATTTCTATGGTATATGGATTTGATTCCCTTACGTCGTACTCAGTCAGGAGCGGTAGAGTTGGACCAAGAGGACATTATACTTTTATTAATTTAGGAACCTCCACACTGACTTGTCTGGTGGCTAGAATTTAAAGAGATAACATTTTAGCAGAGTGAACAGACTCATGAGGAAGTAAGACACTTCTAATTCAGTGTAAGTTTGCTTTTCCCTCTTCTTTCCTGTTGGCATGCTTATTAAAAGAGGGACACCAAAAAGTGCACAGGACACAACCTGCCCACAGGGGAATGACTTGGTATCAACTTAGGAAAATACTGAGGAAGCAAAAGAGAACAGAACAGATTACAGAGAACATATGGTAAGATGATGATGATGATGATGATGACAACGACGACTACAGTGATGATGACAGTGCTGGTGACGATGGTGAAATTGCCACACACCCCCAAAAAATGGAGCAAAGGGCAACTGGCCATGAATTAGCAAAGGGGAGAGGCACGGGCTAAGCAGATGTTTCAGGAGAGGTTCATTGAGATGCAGTACCACATTAACTTTGTGGCCTCAAAAGGGTCTGAAATAAGATGCCCAGAGCTTGTAGAGTTTGGAGAAACAGGCCCACTCTGGAGCAGCATTTCAAACTACAGGGAGTGATCTATTTGGTGGTAAAGCACTGGACTAGGGAAGTGGTTCTCAACCTTCCTAGTGCTGCAGCCTTTTAGTGCATTTCCGCATGTCGGGGTGACCCCCAACCATAAAATTACCTTTGTTGCTTCTTCATGACCGTAATTTTGCTACTGTTATGAACTTTAATGTGAATATTTGTCATTCAGGGTTATCTGATACGCAGCCCTGTGGAAGAGTCATTGGATGGCCAAAGGGTTTCAGGACTCACAGGTTGAGAACTGCTGGACTAGGTTATCACCATGTGTGATGTGAGTGCTGAGGGGTGCAGGAGCAGAAGGTAGACCGGGAGGGTTGAGTGAGACAGGATAGAGAGGGCTAGAACCAAGCAGGGTAGGACACAGGATAGGACAGGATGGATCAGCTTAGTCCACACTGTCTTCTTAAGAGAAAACACCAATCAGCGGGGAGTGTACTAGGTCCCAACGTAAAAAATACCGTTCTCTCTTAGAGTAATGGTCAAAATGAGGTAAAAATGTAGTGGGAGGTATTCCCTTTCTACGTGAAAAGATATTCATCTATTCAAATCCTTGGTCCTCCTCGATGCAATTAAATTCAAGAAACTTTTTAACAAGCATTCACCTCTGACCAACCTGAGGGATAAAAAGCTGATGTCGTTCTCATCCGAAGACACGAAGAAATTAGCCTTAGTTCAACATGCAATACCTGCTCAGTGCATTGGCTGTGTGCAACCTTGGACAGGAGAGCCACAGCCCAGTGCCAAGAACTGGGGCAGCAGACAAATGGGCAAATAAGCTAACACAGTGGACATTGGGGGCTGTGACCCTGGTACAGGCAGGTGATAGAGTAGCCAAGGCAAGGTGACCTAAATCTTAAACCAGGAAACAAAGAAGCAACAGGAAGCAGGAACCCTCAGCAGGTGATGGCAGTGTCAACAGAATCGGTATGCCCATTTGCAGAAGGCAACAACTTATCCAGCCCCACCTGACCGGAAGCCTGAGAGAATGCTGTTAAACGTCCTGTTTCAATGAAGGCTCCCAGTTAGGATTCTCATGGGCAGTCTCCTAGTTAAAATATTGTCGACAACTCAGATTACAAAAACGGCAGCGCTCAAAGTGTTCCTCAGCTGTTGGGTTGCACCTCTCATTCGCAGCATCTGGTCGTGGAACCACCACGGCCTAGCCAGATTGCAGGATTCACTGAATGGGCAGATCTCCTTCTCAGTGTAGGGGTTGGTACAATGGTAACGGGTGGATTTGTTAGCATGGAACTCTGTCGTCTGAGGAGCAGGGCTGAGGTCTGAAGAGGAAGGATGAAGTGAGAGGTGTCGAACACTGAACTTGGCAAGTGTCCCAGCTAGGGGTGGAACTGGATCAGACTCCATGGCAAGAAGTCAAAACTGACTGTGACATCTCAGCATGAACGTGGCCATCTTGGTGATTCATAGAACCAGAAAGAACAACCCTTGTGCCGGATAGATTTAGGTCAACCTCACAGAAGCTAGAGTTGTGTGAAAAGGGAGGCTCAGTTGAGAAAATGCCTCCCTAAGACTGGGTTAAAGGCAAGCCTGCAGGGCATTTTCTTAATTAGAGATTGATGGGAGAAGGCCCAACCCATTGTGGGTGGTGCTGTCCCTGGGCTGGCAGTCCTGGTTCTATAAGAAACTAGGCTGAGCAAGCACTAAGGAGCAAGCCAGTAAGCAGCACCCCTCCATGGCCTCTACATCAGCACCTGACTTCAGGTTTCTATCTCACTTGAGTTCCTGTCCTGACCTCCTTCAGTGATAGGCTGCGCTGTGAAAGTGGTGTTAGCTGAATAAACCCTTTCCTCAAGTTGGTTTTTTATTTTTTAATTTTTTTGGTTCTGGTGTTTCATCACAGCAATAATACGCCCAACTGAGACAACCCTCATGACAGTCGCTGTGCCCTCCCCTAACCAAAGCAGGCTTCCTCCCAGCAGCACCAAGAGCAAGCCTTGCTGTTCTCTGCAGTGGATCTAAGCACATCTACAGCATCCTGCAGTTGGAGCTGCCCCAAGATCTTGCTCCAGCCTCCAGGACTAATTGACGACAACAGAAGAGCAAGTCCCCTGTCCATCTGTCCCGAGTCTCCCTCAACCAGATGCCCTGGCTTCAGAGCTTTCCATCTCCTTCTCGGTATTGACCTCTTGGTCCCCTTCTTTCTTTGTTGGTTTGGTTCAATTTGTGTTCTGGAGCTTGGAGCTCACTGTTAATTCACAATGCTGTCCCTCTGCCTCTTGAACACAGGAACTATAGGCGTACCTCACCACGCTTGGCTTATCTCTCTCCTCTCCCTTATCAGGAGGCAAGTTCTGACAAGGCAGAAGGCATGGGCTCATACCTACATGACCCTGTTTCAAGTATTCTCTGCCACCAGTTTCCTCCACATGCTTCCCAAAGGCATATTCCTTGACTAGAAAGGCTGCATTGATGTTACTAAGAAAATTTGGGTTCCCTTTTAGGTTCTTAACCTCACTAATGAGAGAATTCAAAAATAGATTCAGAAGGAAGCTTATGGGCTGTTTTATTAGAGATTGAAAGAAAAATAGCAGCCGGGCGTGGTGGCGCACGCCTTTAATCCCAGCACTCGGGAGGCAGAGGCAGGCGGATTTCTGAGTTCGAGGCCAGCCTGGTCTACAAAGTGAGTTCCAGGACAGCCAGGGCTATACAGAAAAACCCTGTCTCGAAAAACCAAAAAAAAAAAAAAAAGAAAAAAAAGAAAAATAGCAGAGAATCAAGCAAGCTCTTGATTCTGCTATTTTCTTGGCTCTGCTGTGACAGAAGCTCTTTGAACACTGCATTTGGGGAGGGACTGTGGGAAGTTTTGTAGCATGTCACCTCATTAAGGGGTAATTATTCCTCCCATCTCCTTAGCATGACTTCGGGTGAATCAGGTTTGCTTTACTGGCCAGGTGATTGACGGGCACATCTGGATTAATTGTTAAGAGAGAAAAATGATACTATATACTGTTCTAAACTTTGGAGCAGTTCAAAGTGTCAGGTCTCTACCCATGGCCTGAGGTGGCACTCAGATTCCATTTGTCTTGACCTGGAGGACGTAGCTTTCCCTTGTATTCCTAAGTTATACAGTTGTTCACATGGTGCTTTCAATCCTAAGGAGGATAACACTTTCTGGTGTTACCAGGGAAAGAGGCGGGGTTCAAAGGCAACGAGGAGCCATCCTCACTGGCCTTGAATTCCTCTAACATTAATGCTGCATTAATTCTAAATGCTAACCACAATTACATACTTCCTCTGTCTCTTTCTCACACATACACGCACACACGCACAGGCACACACATGGTTCATACATCTGCACGCATGCATGTTAGAAACAGAATAATCATGCTATCTCACAAAGATGCACACAGAGAGGACAAAGCAAAGGCACTTGACAAGACAATTTTCTTTTTTTTTTTTTTGGAAAAAGGAAGGAAGGTGTACCAGAAGCCAACGTGGGCTAACAGGCCCCCAGGAACAGGAAGACAGTTGGTCTTATTCTAATAATAATAATAATAATAACACGAGGTGACTGTGCCTTTCCCCCATTGGCTAGGCTATCTCCTCGCAATACTTTTTCACTAGCTAGTTTTAAAAGAACCATGCAAAAGAGGGGAGGCGGGGCATGGAGCAGGACTTGTGAGCTCCAGGCTGTGAAGTTCTAGGATCTTTGCATAAACAAAAGTTTTACCAGGTAGGGGAGATTAAAAGATTTGAGTTCCATGCCATGAAATTTTTACAAGGTGAGGGAGATTTACTAACTATCGGCCCTTGGCAGGCTAGCTGCCTTTGATACAAAAACAAATACTTCTCACAACTACACACACCAGGTAGTGTGGAACCTCTTCCCTATTTACTAGGGACTTTCTGTACGAATGTGGGGAAGGGTGTGGATCTTCTCTCTGCACCTAAAATGAGGGAGTGGACCGAACTTCACACCCAAGCTCCACGGCTCTCTGTAAAACCACCACGTGGAGCCAAAAGCCCACTAGTAGAGGAAGGTGTTCAGAGCAGCCGGCTGCTGAAAGGAGGGTGGGAGCCCCTGTGACGGAAGTGGCCCTGGACACAGGTGCGAACCGAGGATGCTGGAAGCCAGCATCACCTGCTTTCTGTCCCAGGAAGTACCAGCGCTGTGTGAATAACAATGAGGACACGCCCACTCTTGGGCGTGGTTAAGGAGAAAGGTTTCATTGTAGGTATGAGGAAGAATTAAGCTAGAGGCATCTGAAGTGGTCTAGACTGAACATGGCCAGAAGAAGAGACGGGGAAGGAGGTCGGGGGAGAGGAGCAGGGAGAGAGGAAAAGGAGAGAGGGGCAAGCGAGGGAACCAGAAGCCAAGAAGCAAGCCCGCCAAGAAGCCAAGAGAGTGCATGGGGACCAAGGGGGGCCATAGTCAAAATGGCTGAGTTATATAGGAAATTGAAGCTAAGGAAGGGAAGAGAAGCCCCGCCCCTGGGCTCGGACAGGTTTAGGCTAGGGACAGGGTAAGAAGTTCTGGGAGGAGCCACTCAGAAGTGCACTGAGTGACTCTTGTCCCTGGTATCTTTGGTACCTGATACTACACATCTGCCCTATGCGTCTCCTAGTGAAATGCTGCACCTGACTGTCCCCTCTCAATACCCCTCACCAGACACCTTGCTTCCCTTCACTTACAGTGACGACCCTGCTGGGTGCTCTATGCCCAAAGCCTTGTGTTAGATGCTAGGAGCTGGTGTTTGCTTCCGTTATACTCTCCCAACTCTGACAGAGTCCTTCAACTCGGAGTTTCCTCTACATGTGTCCTTCTTCCCGTCATGACTGGACATAGTGGAAAGCTTGGCTCTGATTCACAACAACCACCTACTCTCAGACTACATGGTCATGACTCTAGCTAACCACGTCCACTTGGGCTTTCTGTTCTATCTAAGTTCAAATCCTGTTCCATCCGAGTGCATAGTATATTGTGTGTCCTCAAAGCACATAAAGACTTCACTAGCACATAGATTTTATTTCCACCTTAAATGTTAAACCCCTCCCTGGGTTCCTTGTGGAGAGGACTTTGGCACTTGGGCGGGGCATAGATGTTTCCTGACAGCTATACTTTGGCCACATGGACTTGGTGAGTCCTTTGCTCTTGGTGGCCTTCAGGTTGTTCATTTGGGACTTGGGCCAGAATATCCAGGTAGCTCCTGCCACCTCTGACCATGCATAGTTGGATACCTTCCAAGAACACTCAGGCCAACCACGTGGCATATGTATTCTATACTCAAGGGAGCCCCCAGGACCCAGGACATCCTGCCTTTTACACAAACCCCTATCCTTACCCTTGCCTTGCCCATGCCCTTTCCCCTGCACCTGCAAGTTTTTCTGAAATCCTGAGGCAAAGGGCTACCTTAGTCAAAGGTCATGCTATCTCAGTTAATTTTGACATACAAAGACATTGAGAGAACTATGAAGCCCAGTTGAATCAATAAGCCACTGGATAATTTCGGTACATTTCACATTAAGATGGCAATCTTGGGAGGTGGCATGCGAATTTCCCTTTCCTTCCATTGTGCCAGGATGAACAGAGCACAGCTAACCGGGGGCCTACTGCTCTGAAGTGACTCCTCGTGCTTGCAATAGCAGCCCTTAACTAGTCCAGGGTCACCCCTATAGGCCTTTGTGCATCTTGGAATGATCTGCTTGGCAATCCAACTCTGATGAATCATTTATTCATCATTATTAAAGTATTTATAAATGCTCTTTCACTCCACCCTGTTCCCTCCACTTCCTTATAGTATATTGACCCAAAATAAGACTGCTTAGAACAATGGCTTTGCCTGCCTTCAGAGCTCTATTTTAGCAAGTGGGCTGTGGTAGACATGGGTGGCCTCAGCCCACAAGTGAGTCCAGGCCCCAGACTCCAGGAGGCCTATATTTTAGGGCTTTCCCATCAGCCTCACCTGGCCTGGTGTGTTTGGATGCAGGCTATGTGAAGGAGAAAGAGGAGCATTGCTTGTGAGCCACTCTTAGTTTCCGGCTCCTTAGCAAATGGCTGCATATGTTCAGCACGTTCTACACATTGTTCAACTGACTGCGGTATCTCTCTCTCTCTCTCTTTTTTTTTTTTCACTGACAATTTTCTAAAAGTCACCTAGCATTTTCAAGAGGCTAACAGTGCCTTATCTACACTAACTTGATCTTCTCAGCAGCCCAACACATCGGTAGTTGTGATTTTTTAAAGAGTCTGGAACTGAAACACAGAGAGGTGGAATGAATTGCCCAGAGCCACACAGCTAGGAAATGACAGAGCAGAGTTCCAAGTCAAGCGATCTAGCCTCAGAGACTACATCCTTACTCGCATGGCATCCCTTGATAGTTGAGATAGGTAGGCACTGTTGTTTGGTCTGTCTTAGAATTGACAAATGGTAACCAACAAAGAGTAAATGCCTTTTCCCAGTTGTCAAAGCTAGTGATGCACAAAGGAAAGATTCTGCAACCCTATTTCTGGGGAGATACAAACATAAGTCTACTCAGCCCAGAAAGGAATGAAGTACAGACCAAAGAAAGGGTGGTACCACTATCCAACTCAATGATGCAATAAGTGTCACTGGGGTTACTTTTAGGACCATGGGTGAGGGGTTACTTACAGGAGCAGAAAGGACTCAACACTGCATCACCAAAGCTCACTCCAGTATGAGTGACAGTTTGTGAAAGCTGGAAGCCTGAACCACAGGGCACCACCTACAGAGAGCTCAACAGCATGCAAAGTGGGCTTTCCAGGTGGCTCAGCTAGTCTGAGCCTCTTCCAAGCAGTTCATCTGGCTTCTCCTCCTTTCAGACAGCTTGTCTTTACTGTTCATTTAAGCCTGGGGAGGGAGGGGCCTAGTCAATATGATCAGTTTCAGGGACTTCCTGAAGCCTTTTGAGTTATTTCCTGAGCTTAATGGGTCTTTCAATAGGATGAAAAGTTTCATGTATCTATCTCTAGGTCATCCTGTATCTCAAGGAGCTTTCCTCCAAGATGGAAGGTTTACCTGAGAGGAAACTGCTGCACAATCAATTCTTAGTCAGGTCTACTCAACACGCTGCACATGACTCTGCTTCAGTCTACACCATGCTCACAGATGACGCTGTACACAGAAGGAGTGTCATTTTCTAAGAATCATCTGGGCTCTAGAGGTACGTCTTAGAGTCAGGCTTAGGGATGCCCAGCTCTTGTCCCTGTGTGCTGGGCAGAGAAGAATAACCCAGGCTAAGGGATGCCATTCGACATCACCCCTTTCACTCAAGGCTCAGAGGCCACACCACAACTCACCCTGCCAGCTGTGATGTCACTGGAGATTTTATAACACTTGGAGAAAATGGGAGGAGCCTGAGGAGACCACACCCAAGAGCCTTTCAGTCCTGTAAAGCTCCTATCTCCCAAGATGAGACCAGAGGCTCTGTCTCTATTGCACTCAGCACACACACACTGGGATGGAAAGAAAACAAACTATTAAAATGTATAGCCAGCCTGTTGACTGGGTTTCCAGCTAGAAAACAAGTATTTTTTTAATTAATAAACATTCATGTCAACAGGAAGCAAAGCCAAGGAAGGCAGAACTCCCAGTGACAGGATCTTAGAGATCTCAGGTGGTGTGTTAATTACTGTGATAAAACCCCCTCCTTACAATCAACTCTGGAAGAATGGGCTGATTTTGACTTAGACTTGCAGAGAGATCGAGTCTATCATGGCAAAGAAAGCATGGCAGTAAGAGCAAGAAGCTGTCTGCTCATAATTTTCATCCTCACACAGGAAACAGAGAAAGAACAGGAGGCATAGTCAATCTAGACACCGCAAAGCCCACGCTCAGTGACACACTTCCTCCAGCAAAGTTCACCTCCTGCAGGTTCCATAACCTTCCTGAACAGCACCACAAACTGGGGACAAGTCGTTCAATTATGAGCCTTAGGGGAGCATTTCTCCTTGGAATCACTGGAGATGACTTGAGAGAGCCAGACACCAGCGTGGGAGGAAGCACGCAGGAAGTCTTTAAGACCCTTCCAGCTCATTCTCTCAACATTTCAAGGACATCTGGCTCTAGTGAAGGTTCCTGGAGAGAATATTTTGATTCAGTCCTGAGTAAGGTGTGCTTTGGGGAGCAAAAATGGACGTACTGACACTCCCAAGACCTCCGGAGTTGACATTTGTAACAGGATGTTTATCTCAGAGGTGGCTTTGGTGCTACCTCTGATGGCACCTAATCTCCTTACTAGGAGGGGAGGGGATGAAGGGGAGGGGAGGGGAGGGAAGAAAACCTGAAGCAAGAAAGCATTAGACCTCCTACAAAATCCAGAGCGTGTAGACTCCAGAACCAGATATTTTTGATAATTACTTTTCAAAGCACAAATTAAATGAGGACCTTTGTCACGTGTAGTGTGGGGGATCAATATACAAGGATTTGAAGAGTCAAGCGAGCTGTGGATGAGGGTCACACAAAGAAACTCTCTTGAAGCTCCTTCCAACCTCAAGTCATCTCTACAGGAAATGACTGCCTATTCTGGCTCAGGCTAAAGATGCTGGGGGTGTAGACCTAGACCCACTCCTCCACCCATTCAGCCAGTGTCTCTGGGTTTCTGTTGCTGTGATGAACACCGTGACCAGAAGCAATTTAGGGAGGAAGGGCTTATCCAGCTTACAACTCTCAGATCTCACTCCATGACTCAGCGAAGTCAGGGCAGGAACCTGGAGACAGGAACTAAAGGGGAGAGTGCAGACTTGTGCTTACAGACTTGCTCCTCATGGCTTCTTCAGCCTGCTTTCTTATACTGCCCCGGACTCCCTGTCCAAGGGGGCCGAACCCCACCACACACACACACACACCAGTCATCAATCAAGAAAACGCCCTACAGATGAACCCTCGGGTCACTTTAATGGAGGCATTTTCTCAGCTAAGGATCAAGGGGAAAAAAAAACCCAGGACATCCAGTTAATAAACATGACTTAGTAAACACCTGGGGTGATATACTGGTCACCCTGAGGACAAAGATTTTAGTAAAACGTTGTGCTGCCCCACAAGGACCTCTGTAAGTGGGAAGATAGCTGACTAGACTTAGGTAGAATCTATAAAGTTGCACAGGCTTGTACTGATCCCCCTGCAATAAGGGCTGCTCTTGGAACTAGAGAGGTCCTCTGATCCCAAGCTCAAGTCATGCAGATATCATTTGAACAGAGGAGACTGGTGATGCCCCACAGTGGCCCCAGCCCTACCCACTGCCTCCTGAGGTCACCAGGTGTACCTGCTGGCTCTCAGGCTGTTTAGCCTGCTTGCTAGTCCCTTCCACGTGTCACCATTGTCTTCTGCAGCCACACCAATAAACGTGGAATGCAAGCTAGTACCATCCTGTTTGCCGCTGTTGGATTTATGACAGGTCAGATCTAAACAGCACATGCAAAGGCTTACAACAGAGGAGACACAGAACTCAGTTTCTAGGCCACCCGTGCTCTGAGGCCAGCTCTTCACCTTCATGTTGGGCCAGAGGAATGGTCTCAGGAAATCCTGATGCCAAGCAAAGGCCTTTCTGGGTCTCCACAAGTCTCAAGTGTCTCCGAAGGGACCCAAATGGTGTATATGCTACATGGCAGTAGCCGATGGGTGCCAATCTAGCTTCATGGCGTCCACTTATGCAACTTGTTCCTGGGCTGAAATTTCCAGTCTTTATAACCAACTTCTGCATGCCACTAGCTATTCAGCTGATGTGTCTGCCTCTAATTTGGGCTCCTTCCACCATCTTTCATGCTTTTCTGATGTGAGAACTTGTCCCTGTCTTCCCTTCCCCCATGAGCAAACCCAATATCTTAGTTGCCCCCAGCTCTTCCTAATAATGGAGGCATCGTGGACTTGACCCGTTAAAGAGCCACGGAACACTTGCTAAAATGCCCAGCATGTCTCCTGTTGGTAATTGATTACTACTAAGAAAGCGTTCGAGTTGCAAAGCAGTGGTGGTCAGCTTTCCATTGTGTAACAAACCCCCAAAATAAAATCATCTCTGGGGGATAATTAGTCTAAAATGATGTGAGCTAGGCTATTTCTGTCCCTGTCAGGGGTGCTGGCACTCCAGGCTGGGGCCTCATATGTTATTCCTGCTGCACAAGAACAGCTCCTGATAGTAGCATTTGGCAGCAAATGATGATAAGAATTGCCAGGTCAGTGTATGGTCTTGAAATAAGATGAAAGCCAGACTCCTTGATAAAAAAAAGTTGACTCCCATCTGAGAAAAGAGGAAACACAAAATAGAATCCCTTCATCAGAATGTAATCCACACTGGGCAGTGGTGGCTCACACCTTTAATCCCAGCACTTGGGAAGCAGAGGCAGGCGAATTTCTGAGCTCGAGGCAAGCCTGGTCTACAGAGTGAGTTCCAGGACAGCCAGGGCTACACAGAGAAACCCTGTCTCGAAAAACCACCACCACCAACAACAACAACAAAATAAGCAGAATGTAATCCACATCAACCAGATTGATTTGGGGTGCTATGCTCTGTAGTGGTCACCCTCAGACAGGCCAGTCAGTCTTATCCAGGAAGCAGGAATTCAAACTCATTGCCCAAGACCAGCATGATGGTATACGACGGCAATCCCAGTGCTTGGAGGTAGACCCGAGGGTGAGAAGTTCAAAGCCATCCTCCGCAACATAGCAAGCTGGAGGCCAGTTAGCCTGAACAACATCAGGCCCTGTCCAAAAACATAAAATAAAAATAACAAAGAACAAATGTTGATTCTGATGCTATGTTACCTGCTAATGTCACAGTGAGCTCTGGCCATGTGCTTTAGATATCTGCCTTCGTGCCAGATGACACTTTCCTAGCGAATGACCTATTCACACAAAAGGGATCTCCAAACTCACTTGTAATCAGAGAAGCCACAGTGGTTAAGATACCAGTTCACACTGATCTGCCTCCTGGTTCGTTCTGTCAAAAGACACATTGCCGTGAGGAGTTTTGAATGGACACAGCTATTTGATGATAAGAGATAAACCAATCACCAGTGCTATGAGGTCCCAGGGTCAGGGAGCAGAGGTGGCAGACCTAGGGGATGGGAGAAAGAACAGGTGTCCCAGAACTCTTGCTTCCCAGACTATAACATGAAGCAATCCCTGCTTGCTCCTGCTTGTTCCTAATGGCTCCTGTCTGTAGCTGGGCTCACCAGAAGTTACCATCCACTCTACTATGTTGACCCAGAGAGATGGTAGCTTCTATAGCCCAACTCTAGCTTGAGATCTAAAGAGGGGAGACTTCCTTGCCCAATGTCCCATGTTGGGTTAAGAGCAGAGCCTCAGCCAGACTATATCTATTAACAGCAGCTGCCCGTCACTGACTGATAAAAGTGAAGCCGGTTTAGTCATGTCACCCTTGAAATGCCTATGGGGGTAGGAGTATTACTATTCCATGTTTTCAGGTAAAGAAACTGAGGCACAAGGAAGGGAATTTTCTCACATCTCCTGGTGTGTCACCCCAGAGCACTGAACTTAGCCAGTTGTACTTCATTTCTACCCACCATCCACCAGCCCCTCTGTCCAGAAGATTCTTGAAGATGTCTCTTGCTTCCACTCTGCCGCTCCTGGGAAAGAGAGAGGCTGTGGCAGAGAGAATGTCAAGCGACTGGCAAACGAAGGTGGACCCCTCAGGTCAGAGTTCATGTGATCTTACTACCTACTAATTGGGGGTCACCTTCCTCATGCTGAAGGGACAAGCGGAATACAGAGCCTCACACAGGCGTGGGAGCAGAACCTGGGGCCATACCTACATCATGGTGGGGGATGGGGAGAGCCTGGTGTCTTAGCAGCTCTGCTTCAGGTCATGATTCTGAGTCCTGCCAGAAGTCCTGCAAGTCATCTTTTGGCGCCAGATGATGTGCGCTCTGCTACTGCCTGCACAGGCGCCAAGCTCAGAGAGGGTGCTCAGCACGCTGGCTTTCCTCTGCCGGAAGTGACTGGAGGCAGCAGCTGTAGAGCATCTAAGGTGAATAAACACACAACCCTTGTGCGTACCTGCTCTCTCTCACACACATGCATGCACACTGGTTCTCACACTCCAGGCAGCGTGTCTGAGACCCAAGAGAAGTCTCAGCTCATGGGGTGGGGTCCCAACTGTCACCACCTCTCTCCAGAAGAGAGTGGGTAGCAGCAGCAGTCCCTTCCATGTGCATGGCTCGCTACAGCTGGAGGAACTGATCTGGCTCTGTCACAGCCACAGATAAATTCAGGCTGAGGACTGGAGCTGGGTGGCCACTGGCAAGCCAGGGGATGACAGGGAATCTGCTTCCCTGATACATAACAGTGTTGGTGATGTCGACTTAAGAAAAGTACGCAATTGAGCAGGTAGGAGGGTTCCACTGTAAGTCCAGGAATGACCATCAGACCTGCCACCTGCTTTACTGGCTGATGCCTGCACCTTCCCAGATCCTTTAAGTGTACCTTCCATACACTTCTCACCCACTGTGGTGAAGTCCTGGCTGGAGTGGCACCAGCCCAAGAGGGAGAGTACAAGTCATGAATGCGTATGCATGCTCAGACAGGCACGGCTGCTGGGGTATATCCTGTTCCCATGTTGGTCATCTCAATGGGCAGAATCTTCAACCCACTGCAAAGACTCCTGGACCTCAAAGTGGAAAAAGCAAGGCCACGCTGCAGAGCGCCAACAAACTGAAAGACCCACAACGTGAGGACTCCCCCATGTTCTGACTCAGGAGAGGCGACACCCCAAAATCACCCACAAGAAACGATCTTGC
Source organism: Mus caroli (assembly GCF_978045245.1). NCBI lineage: Eukaryota > Metazoa > Chordata > Mammalia > Rodentia > Muridae > Mus > Mus caroli. Next base: position 74,944,182 of record NW_028227274.1, read on the forward strand.
AGCAAATTGCAAGAGGATTTTTATTCAAGAGCGCTCTCGGGCCCATGGTCATACACCACGCAGGGGTAGAGGACCATGGCGCCCCAAGTAGCTGAGTAAGGGGGGTATTTAAAGGAAGAAACCACAACTCAAGGAAGTGGGGAGGGCATTGTTGGAAAATACCAAAGGTACCAGTTAAGAGTCACAAGGAAGTGCAAAGTCACAAGTGTTACAAGGAATACCTGGTAATTGTTCCGGTTAACTCTCAACACAGTTTCTAAGAGCACCTAACAAAAACACATTTGCATAGTGGGTTCCGGGCATTGGTCAGGGTGACTTTCTTTGAATGAACACTCTTTGAACCCAGGAAGCAGGTGGGTGGAGGAAGGAATGTCGCTATCAAGGTATGATTAGCATACCTTGGAGCAATGAGTCACAAAGGTCACATTCCCAAGCCTCAACCTAAAGGCCTAGAATTTTGTTTTTACTTTGCTATACTTTCAAAACAAACCCACAGCCCCTTCACGGCAAACATCGGGAGCATCTGATGTGCAAAGGTTAGTGTGGTATGGTCAGAGTGTGCTCAGTCAGTCCCCGAAATACAAATCCCCCATCTCACCGATCAGGAGCACAGGATAGTGGGAAATGGGTCACGTGCCTTGGGCTCAGCCTAGGCTCTAAGCTAGACAAAGGAGACACATGCCTTCCCCAGCACCTCCACAGGTCTGTGACTTCACACTCGGGATCTGTCTAGCCATCAGTGTCCATGTTTATTTATTGATACAATATGGAGACACCTTGCCTGTGATCTCCCTCTGTTTTATTTGGTTCGATATATAAACAGACTCTTGACCAAAGTGGATGTGACATTGGGAGGCTCCTGGTCCCCTCCATCTTCAGTGTCTAAGTCACCATGCCAAATGCATGCCAGTGAGTGGGAGTGGGTAAGAAGGGGTGCCCAGCTTCCGTTGGGGTCCGTTTGCTCATGGTGACTCCTGACTTCCTTTAGAGAGCTTAGAGAGCATGACTCAAGGTATATACTTAGAATGAGGCTCAAGGGCAGACAGCATAGATTCCAAAGGCATGAATTAAACAAGAGTGAATCATTCCCTCCTGGGCTCAAGGCTGTCTGTTTGCAGATCACCACTAGGTCTCCTTGTCACATCCCCATGGTCCAAGATGGTGACACTTTACTTCAAGCAACTGGATGCAGGGGGTGATGATGAAGACAGGCTCTGGGAAGTTACTGAAGGAATTCAATCTATAAATCATTGGCCATAATTTAATATGGCAGCACAGACTGCTGTGAAGTGTGCTTCCCCTCGGTGGCCATGGACTCACATGAAAGCTCTGTGGTGACCACACACGATGAGAATGACTAGCGGTGTGAGCTATCAATGGTCACTGCCTCCTGGTCTGTGGTTCTGTTTTACACACATCTAAATGAGCTATGAGTGGCAACTGATGAGTTGTCTCAGCTTCCTAGATGTCCCGCTGCTACCAGCATAGGCCCGTTGGCCCCACTCGCAGGGCAGGCACTGGCTGAAAGCACAGCGTCGGGGTGAGGCAAGGTGATACATTCACTCTTGCGCTCTCCACTGAGGGATCTGCGAAACCCAATGGTCCTGAAGATGGATTCCATTTAGGGTGGGATCCTTAATTATTATGCCTCCGTATTAGTCGAAGGCCTGAGTGCCAGAAGAGGTATGGAGGAGAAAAGAGGGACTGAGACATATCTACAAGGGCACAGCTGAGACCCAAGCCCACTGTCAGCCCACAGCAGTGAGGTGGCGGCTGCATCTATGAAGCCAGAGTGAGGCACATTGGAGAGACAGGTGGAGCCTATCAAGTCCTCCTGCCCTTCAAAAGGGACCCAAGAACTGACAATGAAAAGATGAAATCCAACAAGTACTCCCAGTGGCGGGATCCTACAGCTGACATGTGGGACCTTTCCAAATCACATTTTAAATGTATTTCTGTCTAGAAGAGGCAGCTGACAAACCCGGAAAGATGTAATGGAAAACGGCGACGGATACTGCAAGTCAGCAAAGCCTGTCGTCTCGGGCCCATCATCCCTCACCTCCTCTCTCATTTTTATAGAACTGCCTTAGAAACTGAGAAGAGAAATGTCGACCACCAAACAAAAAATCAATCCCTGTGGGAGATAACGCAGCTTAAAACAAAAGCCAAGGAGGGCTTCTTTTTCTGGGGACCCGGTGGTGCCATCAATCACGTGCCCTGGATGGATTTGGAAGGCCACCTTCGCCAGAAGCCAGCAGGATCTGGATTTAATTATAAGGCCTATAGAGAAAGTAGCAGGAGGGTGGATGCAGCTCCTAGCCTCAGTTGACCTCTCTGAGACTCACAGCCATATTCTCTAAGCCAGGACCTAAAGTCATGGGGGCAATGGGAATAGAAGTATTTGAGTGAGAAGCCAAATGGACAGGCGTGATGAAGGAGGCAATACCTTTTAAATGCAAAAAGCCACCCATGTGCTGAAGCTTGTACCATGTGCTGCATCATCAGGACCATCTCATCCAAAACCAGCAAGCGCCAAGCTCAAACAGCCGCTTCTAGCCAGGTGGGACCATAGCATCCTGGGAAAAAATCCATCCCCAGGGAAGACACAGATCAGTCTCCGCCCTCAAACACTCGTCCTTCCATGACCTTCACCCCCACTTTTAAGACCCATCTGAACTCGTTCACTGGACTCCATAACCCTTCAGCTATAAAGCAAACAGAATAGGAGCCTCCTCTTCACTCTGCCTCTCTCAAGTCTGTTGCCTCTTCATCAACTCCCTGCGTAGAGGCCCGTCTTGCCTTCCCTTCCCTGCCTTTATGCACAGTTACAGATTCCTGCAGATGGATGTTCATCCCTTCGCAGGCCTTCCTCCAGCACCTGCCCAGACAAACACATTCCAAGAGCAAAAGCCTCGTGAACACTCTTCCTTCCTCTGTACACCCTCACTCTGCTTAGCTCTTCTTAGCTCTAGCTGACTCTACCTAGAATGAGTCTTCCCTTGGGGAGCTCTGTCAAGACTTAACTCCCAGAAAGAAACCCCTGGCTCCTCCCTCTCCATTTTTTCCTTTCCCTTCTCCAGACTCCCAGAGTTTAACAACCGAGAGGGCCCATGGGCAGATGAAAGGTCAGAGTCACAGAAGGGAAACTCAGGATGGATCTTAATCATTTCATCTCTGGGGAACTTGAATAGATGGTGGGAGTATCCATGTCCCGTTCAAGAATGCTTCTATCAGAATTATCCAAGAGCAAACCCCATCAAGGCTGAGATCCATGGTCTCATCCAACCCTGGAACCCCATATGTGTTCTGGCAAGTTGTGTCCTATACAGTTCTAGAAGGTACCTGCCACCTGTCGTCCATGGTGGCAGTGACCCTTAGAGGACTGTGGAGCATATGACTTAAGTAAGAACACTTCTCCAGTGTGGTAGCTATTACTACCCAAGCTTTGTTAAATGCCCGGGTACCTACCTATCACTCTGAGCAATCTGAGTCTTCCCCTGGCAAGAAACATGGCCCTTGTTGACAACAGACTTGCAGGCGCCTCAGCCTTCCTGGATGTAGACCTGCATTTGCTGAGGTCTCTGGACTATCTGAGAATGTATCACCTTTAGGGAAGCCGTTCCTGCCACCCCACAACCGCAAGAAAGCTTCTTGAAGGCTAAGCCACCCTCACATCTGCCACTCCTCGTGAATCTTTCTTGCACGTAGTAGGCGATCAATACCTGCATGCTGATTGATTGATTGAGAATTTGTGGTTTGCATTAGGTACAGGCCCCCTGAGTGTTGCTGTATTGGAAATGACCAACTTCCCAAGTTCCTGTAACCCATGATTACTGAAACAAGGGAACCCCCTCACCACACAGAGGTGACCCTTTGCAACTTTTGACACTGTGACACACATAACAATGCAACATCCTTCTATGCACACTCAAGGTCCTATGGATTACATCACCTGCCTCTTACCCCTCTGGGAAAAAGAAAGAAAGAAAATCTCAAAAGCAGAGAGGACATAAGGGTGCTTCGGCATTTTGGTTCTCCTTGATTTCAGTTTACTTACTGACTCTGATTATCCACCAATAGAAGCACCATGGACCAGGGCACTCTCTCCTCCAAAGCTCCCATTTCCCTTCCCTCCCTGCTGACCCCTGCTCTGCATTGGCCATTAACTAAGTCAACAGCACTCCTTGATCAATATCTTAGATGACTGTTCACTAGGCTGTGTGTGTGTGTGTGTGTGTGTGTGTGTGTACACACACACACACACACACACACACGCACGCGCATGCCTGCGTACCCGTGCATGTAACAAGAACGCACCTGTGCTCTGCCTGCCTCTGCCTTCCCTGTGCTAGGATTGCAAGTGTGTACCCAGCTTTCCTACACAGGTTTGAAGTAGCTAGCTCAGATCATCATCCTCCTGCTTACAAGGCATTAATAATATGTTGTTCTGGCTCCGTACTCCTTCCGCTAATGGCTCTGTTGTGACATAGGCACCCTGAGCAGCCCTTTTCCTGCTAGGGGTATGAACTCCAGCCCAGCTGCCTTGGCCTTCAGCAGCAGACGACCCCATGGCCTCGTCACATAACATACCCGGATTCCTAGCCACACAGACAGAGCAACCTAGTGATGTTCAGGTAGCTGATGGAGTTGCTTCTCTAATTCAGAGATCTGAATGATGAGAGAACAGTTATGGGCCCTCATCTTAGAACAATGTGCATAGCATGAAGCCCCGAATTTGCATGCCCTGTTGGGCAGTGGTGGCACATGCCTTTAATCCCAGCACTTGGGAGGCAGAGGCAGGTGGATTTCTGAGTTCAAGGCCAGCCTGGTCTACAGAGTGAGTTCCAGGACAGCCAGGGCTACACAGAGAAACCCTGTCTCGAAAAAACAAACAAACAAAAAACAAAAACAAAAAAATTTGCATGCACTATCAAGAGTCTATCCCGGCACCTCAGCAAAGGCATTCTAAGAATCTTGTGTCAAGTATGCTAAGATATTTACCTGAGCTGAGCTAATCCTCAGGGGTAGGGGTGGAGCCATTGTCCTGATGTCACTAGGGACACACCCTAAAAGAACAGTATCTACTTGAGACCATTTCAGGACCAGTCCATACAGGTTTCCTCAGACAGCCCAGCTGAGATTACTGTCCACTCCCTTCACTGACTTCTTCCTCAAGAGAATCTAGGAAGTTCCTTTCCAGCCTCTGTGTCGCGATGTCCGTACGCCCCCACTTGCCTGGTTCCATCTCAATGGACAGACATCGTGAACCTTGGTCACACCACATGTCCTTCTCCACCCAGACACCCAGGTATCTTGGAGCCGACACAGAGCCTTGAACTGTGTGTTACCCTTATTTGGAGGGTCAACCTTTTCGGAAAGCCACACTATCTTAGTCACTGAGGGTTTTTTGTTCCATAGCTTTCGTTGTTGTTGTTATTTTCATAAATCCTTTTGCCAACGAAGTACAGTAGAAACAGAACAATTATACAATTGTTTCAATGATGACTGCTTTATCCTCAAAGACTAACAGAAAGACAGATGCCGAGAGACATAAGTGCACCATAAGGAGGTTAAATCAGGGCATGCATCCTGTGGGGTGGAGGAGGCGAGGAAGCTCCCCCGAGAGACTGGGCTCCCCGGAGAGAGACTGTCTCACTCGGGGACAGCTGTGCTGAGTCCCCACTATCCCCACTGTCTGAAGGATTGGTGGTTGCAGCTGCTGTCTAAATGATGGGAGGTGGTGTTAGAGGAAGCACAGGGCACTCACTAGGATTCAGGAGAGCCAAGAAGACAGACACTTAACTGCCTGGATCCTTAGTGCCTTCAGATGTCCTGTATGGAGAACTCCCCTACCTCAGTCTCTAGGAAGACATGGAATAGAGTTCCTAACAGGAGCGTCTCGGTGCTTTCCTGCATATGGAGCAAGCAGATCCAGGCCTTGGCTGAAGGATAAAAACTCTTTCTCTGCCCAGCCCCTTGACTCTACAGAGGTATCTTCACCTCACTCCCTGCTGTTTTTTGTTTGTTTTTGCTTTTGTTTTTTGTTTTTTGTTTTTTCCTGAACTCACCCTCAGGACACTTCAACTGGCTTCCAGAGCTCATTTCTGGGTGAGGGTAGGGCTTCTGCTCCTCCCAAGGTCTTCACAAGGATGAACCATGCCTATCAGCAGCCGATAGCTGGTGATCAGAGAAATCAAATGGGATGAAAGGAAGAAGTTAGATGACAAAAAATGAGGGAAACCCATCCAACAACTTCTTTCCAGTAGAAGGGATGTCTTGCCCAGGTAGCAGAAGACCTGACCACACCCACTCTAGCCTTCCTAAGGTGTCTTCATTCCCCTGGCTGAGTATGTGTCTTCCCAACCTTCCAGACAGCATGGATGCCCATGTGACACACTGGCCACCAAGGAGGTCAAAGAGGAAGTCTATAAGGGAACTCTGGAATGTTGTTCCTCCCATGTGATGAGAGCCCTTTCTACCAAGGCTATATTTCTGGGTGCAGTTGTGAGGCTGTGGAGCTCGGAGCACAGTGGCCCTCCTGTGGCCACCAGGCAACAAGCATGGAAACCATGAGCTAGGATAGGGAAGAGCAGGTACCAGGAGCCTGGGTTTGGATTTCCCCCCTATAAAGCTAAACTCCAGATGCCTAGATGGCCTGCCTATGCTCAGAACCAACACACAAACAACTCCTTGCTTTGTCCTACGGTGGATTCTGTTTCCTCCCAGAAACAGTCTTCACAGATGCCTATAGAGACTCCGAATGAGACCCAGTGTGGTTTTGATCAGTAGCATGGTGATACAGCAGCTGAGAAGCAGAGAAGCCCATCACAGGCTCAGAGAGCCCGAGATATGAGATGAGAGCAAAGCCTGCCTTTCGCATCTTCCCAGTCCCGGTTTACAGCCTCCACCAACACTAGCAAACCAAGCCACTCTCTCCAGAAAAGCCTGGCCTACTAGGTAAAGTCCAGGACTGTGGACACCTGACTTCCTTAACCTGACTTTAATTAGGGACCAGCAGGAGGGAGATCCAAAAGGCTAAATGAAGCCAGATAAATAGACTGAAGTCCTGGCCCTGCTCATGGTAATGGAAGCTTGGAGTCTCTGAGGACCAGAGAACAGGCATAGGGGAGGCACCCACATCGGGCAGATTACACCTATAACTTCAGTCAGAACTCTGACTTCAGAACAAGCATGTCAGTCCCTCAGCCTGTGGGAGTGTGCCACCCTGTGCCTTCTCCCCGAATGGAGCAAGAATCTCCCTCATCTTGTGAACTATTCATTTCTACCTGTCCTCGTGGGTCCAAGTCCTACCTCAGCCATCCTCAGCTTCACGTTTAACTGCCTTCCTTCCACCAAGACCAGCCTCTCCATCCTCTTGTAGGTCCCTACAAGCTTACAAAGCACATGTTGATGCTGGGTCTGTTCTAAGAATGAGGATATCAAACTTAGAAGGCTTAAGAAGCCTTCTGTGACCATAGCATGGTGGCAGGGCAGAGTTCAGTGAGGTAACCTTTGACTCATGAAGTGCATGAGATTTAAAGTTAACGTCACAGTTGTGCGACAGCAGACCGCCTCTCTGAAGGTTAGAATCAGGAAGAAAGCCCTGACCGTGGCATTTGCTGTGCTAGCTTTGCTGAGGTCACTGGCCTTACTGGTCACTGGTCACTGGTCACTGTGTGTCTCTCCTTCCCTCACCTGTAAGGTCTGAAAGGAAAACTTTTGTCCCCTTGTCCCCTTCTTTCTATTGCTAGCATGCAGTCCTATACTTGCTAAGAAGGGGAGGCGTGTTGCAAATGAATGAGAAAACGAATGAATGAATAAATGAATGAATGAAGAGCTGGGTTAGTCTTGACTCCTTAATGAATGTGAACTCCTGAGAGTTATATCATAGGAACACGTGGCTCATGGCCCAAATCTACCCACCTCCTCTGCTGCGTCTCTGGTCCTGCAACTAACTCCACACATTGCCTCCACGTGCCCTCAGCATCAAAGGCTTCAGGGTGCTGTGTAGACACACATGCACAGAAGACATAAGCCACATGGCTGCTGAAATTGCCATTGATGGGAGCAGGCTGTAGACGCTCAGGTGGTGCCATAAAGCAAGTGTTCCAGTAGTTACAGCTAGAGGCATCTGCAGGAGCTGTTACCTGATTGCAATGAGCCCCTTCAGGTGGAGGCACAAAAGCCATTATGCCTGTTAGGGTGGTTTATAGCCGTTGGGCCTTATGTAATGCTCTCCAGGCAGGAGCCTGAATTACCCCAAGGGCTGGGTGGAGTTCCCGCCCCTTGCTAGTTTTCTTTTCCTATGAGACAGGCTTGATGCTGACATGGGGCAGGGTGTGGCTGTTTCCCAGGGTCCCTTTAGTCCATAGCTGGTCTCATCTCAGGTCCCAGACATTCACCAAGCATGTATATTGTCAGTTCCAGGGTTTAGCTAAGCCAGCCAAATAAAATTTGAAGGTCCCTGGAAATCAAAGGGAGCCAAATGGAGGTTATACAGTGTGACATCAATTCTAAGAGATCTTTCTCGACCCTTGAGCCACAGCTCAGGCAGTAACTAGCCTTCGCAGCCCCAGCCTAGCACACTGAGCCCCTGACACACCGAGAAACAGCAATTATTCTTCTGGCTGGCCAGTTAAGAGAACCTCTACAGGTTATGACTTTTTAATCTTCTTTTAGAATTAAAGAGAGACTTTGGAATTAAAAAAAAATAGCATTAAATGTACATTAAACCAATAAATGAATGAAGTGAGTCACTGTGTTCCACCTGGGATGTATTGTACTCCTGAATTCCAAAAGTTTTTGCAAATGCAAGGGGGAGAGAGTTGGTCAGTTCTTAAAGGGATGGGTGCGTGCCTAGTTTTTGTCACCATGCCACAAGCTAGGGTCATCTGGGAAGAGAGAGTCTTGAAAGAGAAAATCCTCTATCAGATTGGCGTGTAAGCACATCTGTGGGGTGTTTTCTTGATTAATGAATGACTGATTCAGGAGGGCCCAGCTCTCTGTGGGCTGTACCACTCTTGGGCTGGTGGTCTTGGGCTGTAGAAGAAATAGGCCAGGCAATGCTACTACCTGTATGATTTCATACTGCTACGTCCTCACCCAGAGACCTCTCAGAGACCTACCTAACCAAGGTGACATCATCCTTCCTGCTACTGAGAATACACTCACTCGCAACTCGTGCACGTGCTAGCTTTGAGGCGCTCACGCTAACGCCGAGATGAATTAAATCTGGAGCAGTGGTTCTCAACCTTCCTAAGGTTGTGACCCTTTAATACAGCTCCTCCTGTTGTGGTGACCCCAACCATAAAATTCTGTCATCGCTACTTCATAACTGTGATCTTGCTACTCTAATATAAATATCTGAAATGCAGGATATCTGATATGCAACGACCCCCCCCCAGGGGTCACCACCCAAAGACTGAGAACCAGAGCCCACCCTGACCCAGGTTCTGGCCCTCCTCATCACCAGCCTGTGCTTTACCAATGAACTGAATAGGTTAGACTGGTCCCCAAAAGGCGCGCTCCACTATCACCTCCACAGCTTATCCACACATTCCTGGCCCCAAATCAAACAAAAGCTGCTGTCAGCCTTAAAACAGAGAATCACCCCCTTCCAATGGAGAGCAGTGAATACCGAGACTTACGGTTGTCCAGGATGCTGGGAAGAGGTGACAGTTGTAGGCTCAGCACCTACAATACGACAATTAGACCACCTAAGGCTCAGGAAGAATTTCAGGAAATGGGGCCAGAAGTTTATTAGAGCCAGAAGATAAAGTGAAAAAAAAAATCATCCTCTAGACCAACAGTTCTTGACCACTGGGGTCATGAATTTCACATCATGCACTTCAATCTTACTCATCTCTGAGTCTCTGTATTTCCCCTGTGCCTTTGCAACCAACACCCACCCCCAAAAAGAAATAAAATAAAATAAAATAAATCTCATTTGTGGGAGCTACAGCTGGCAGGGTACAGGGTTAGCTTCCCTGAGTGCTGCAAACCAGTGAGGGGCTGAGCCAGCTCTCTCCTAAGTGATGCAGCTGCTGAGGGGCAGGGCCAGCTCTTCTGCTCTCATGACCCTGGGACCCTCTCTCCCACCTGCCTAAGGAACAAGGGAAGGAAGAAGGACACCCATCCCCCATCCTCGTCACTGCACAGACAGGTGGTAGGGCCAGCTCTCCTGGGCTCACTCATCTCGGGCTGACTCATTCATGCCCAGGCCACCAAGATCAACTCTACTGTGCTGCCCAGGTCAGGTGTGGGGCATGCTCTCCCAAATGCTGCAGCAGCTGAGGCGTGGGACCAGCTCTCCAGCCTGCCACAAGCAATGAGGGGGTAGTGGAGAGGAGAGGCATCTCTCGCATGATCCTATGCCACCACTAGGTCAGCAAGGGCCAAGACCAGCTCACCTGCAGCCCCGCTGCAATCAGGGCCAGCTCTACTGTGCTTCCCCAGCAAATTCTGCTCTTTTGAGTGTTGTAGTTGGTGAGCAGCATGGGCAGCTCTGCATGGCCCCAGGTGACAGCCCAAACCAGGGATATCCATGTGGCCTTTAGTGGTAACAGAGCCCCCACTGCTGCAGGGCCACAGTAGTAAGAGACAACCCGTACCCCTGCTGCAGGACTGTGGACCTCAGGATGGGCACGGCCCTCAGCGGCAGTATATGCCAGGACCTCAGCGTGTCATCACTGGCTACTCATATCAGGCTATTTCTCACTACCCTGGAGTCTCCAGTTCTGCCTCTCTTCATTGTGTACACAGTCGTCTGCTTCTCCTTTTCCTCCATCTCTCTACTACTTACTCATCTTAGTGATGCAGGGAGCCTTGTGGTGTCTGGGGTCATCTCCAGGGCGCTATACCTCATCCATGCTGTGAGGTAACAGGCAGGGGTCATCTCAGGCTTGCTCTGCCCACCCAGGCCGTGTGATGCTGGGGGGAGGGCAAAGCTTCTATTCTTTATAATTCAGGTAACTTTGGGGGCATATGCACATGCATGCTTGCAATACACACACAGACTGGTGAACAGACAGACAGACACACACACACAGATACACAGACACATACACACAGAGAGACAGACAGACAGACAGGTACACATAGATACAGACAGACAGAGATACACAGATACATACATGCAGACAGACACACAGACAGACACAGATACACTGACACACACAGAGATACATAGAGACATACACACAGAAAGACAGACAGATACACACAGATGCACAGAGAAACACAGATACATACATACAGACAGAGACACATACACACGGAGAAAAAGAGAGAGAGACATATACAGGCACACACACACACTCATGTACTCTGTGTGTGTGTATACAAGTGTGTGATGTATGTGAAGGCCAGAGGGAAGCATAGGTATCTTTATTATTTGCCAACTTGGTTTTTTGAGCAGGGTCTCTCACTGAACCTGGAACTCATCCACTAGCTAGACTAGCTGGCCGGAGAGCCGATGAAATCTGCCTCCCCGGCACTTGTTATAGACAAATTATAGATGAGAGCTACTGAAACATGGCTTATAGACTGGGCACATCACTTACATCTGCTCAGTAAGTACTGAGACATCTCCCTAATCCAACGTTGTTATTATCATTATTATTTTAATAGCAGAAGAGGAAACCAGTGAGGCAGCCCAACTATGCAGAGCAAGGGACTGAGTGACTTCCTCTTCAGAAAGGCATGGCACAGAGAGTTCTGACCTCAGGAAAGCCCTTAGCCCACACACAGAGCCATCGTCAGCTGACCCAGGAGTGGGCACATCGCAGAACAAGGTGGATAAGACCATGTCCATCGTGGGTGAACTCCGAAGAGAGACTCAGCTGAGAGCCATCAGTGGGCCACACGGCTGCCGCTGAGGAAGGGAGTGCTTTGCTGCACCACACACAGGCACTCTGGAAGACCGCAGGCAAAGAAAACTGGCCAAGTAAGCTAAAAGACTATCCAAAGGACGGTGACGCCCATCGGGCTGCTGTCAATTAAACCGTGACTCTTTCATACTCTGTAACAACTTCTGCAAATGTTTTTAATCTTCACATTCAAATTAATACAGTTTTGGCTGCCTGGGGTAGATCAATAATGTACTAAATATGGATTTGCACACAAATAGCTCTACAGGCCTATGTGGTCAATAATATATGTTATTAGAGCTCCCTAAATACATATTTATAAAGCTGAACCAAGGAGTTAGCCTTTGAAGGGTCCCCTCAGTAACTGCTGAACCTTGGGAGCCTAGCAATACTCCATGGGGCAAGAGAAGAGAACTGGAGACTGAAATGACTGGGTGATCAGGACATGTACAAAAAGAGCATTATTTTCCAAAGACAATAGAGAAAGACTTCATAGGTTTTTTTTCTCCTAAATATTAATTAAAATGCCCTACTAATAGAGTGTAGTCTTGACCCTATCGCGTGGGGATAATTAATTCCTTGTACAGTGTGTAAAAGTATCACCTGTCAATAAAAAGCTGATGGAGAAAAATGCCAGGGCACGATTAGAAGGTGGGATTCTGGAGAGAGAGAGAGAGAGAGAGAGAGAGAGAGAGAGAGAGACTCTGGAAAATGGTCAGGCGTGGGAGGATTCCCCACCCTGACTAGGAGGAAATCAGACATGAAACTAAGGAGAGGTAGTCAGCCATGTGGCAGACATAGAATAGTATAAATGGGATAGCTGAGCTACCAGCTAGCCAGAGAACAAGCCTAGCGTAAGACCTAAGCATGTTTTAATAAATAATAAGCCCCTGAGTTATTATTCAGGAACTGAGCCATGGGTGGAAAAGCCTGTGGTTTTGCTATAGGTGTACCATTGAAGAATATAAGCATCAAATAGGCCTTTCCATTGATAAGACGAAGCAGTATGACCAAGGAAATGTATAAAAATACTTATTTGGGCTTACAGTTCTAAAGGGTTACAGTCTATGACAGCAGAGCCAAGGCAAGCCTTGGGACTGGGGGATGGGGTGGGGCGTGGGAGCAGGACCAGAGCAAGAGTGAGGTTCCAAAGTAGCCCAGTAGCCAGGTTAAACTTCTTCTCCCCTTATAAAGTCAAGTCTGGCAGTACCTGGAATTCCTTCTTATGCAAATGAGGCACCCTCCCCCACCCCCTCACCCTAGCACCCTGTCCAAAGCCAATGATGTATGCTCACCCCAAAGCTCCTACCCTTGTTTAAATAGTCTTTGTTTTCCCCATTAAGCGAGCTGACTCATTGAAGCTGCCTCCAGCTCCACTGAGTTTGTCCTTGCTGAGCTCGCCTCTGCCTGATGTCACTTAGCTCCTGACAGTCCAACCCTGCTTCCCCTCCCAGGATCCACGGTTCTGATCGTGGGCAATCACGCTACTACTGCTATGGGTGGGAAGCACTGGCTATCTTGAAACTAGCTGTGTAGAACAGGCTGGTCTCAAACTCACAGAGATCTGTCTGCTTCTGCCTCCTGAGTACTGGGATTTAAGGCATGTGCCCTGGTTCCAGTGACTTACTTCCTCTAACAAGACCACATGTCTTAAACCTTTTAAAGAACTACTTCAACTGGGGACCAAGTATTCAACTGCCTAAAACTATGGAGGAATATCTCACTTTAACCACTATAATCGTTATTCACAAAACAGATAAGGATCCCAGACAGTAGCTCTACTCCGAAATCCCTCTCGGTACAGTGTCCGATGTACATTCAGAATGACGCCCTTGCTTGCTCTGTAAATTAGGGCCAATGGTTTCACCTCTTCCTATCTATCCGAATTTTCTCTACTACAAACAGAAGTAATAAATAGTGCCTGCATAGCGGAGCAGTAAATGTTGAGAAGTAGAGTTCTCTCAAAGTATTCCACCTACTGTCTGAAACATGGCATAAGGGTAAGCCATTAGGGCTAACACCAATGACCCAGGCAACACACAGAAGGAAGAGTTTATTTGGGCATAGAATTCCAGAGTCTTATGATGAGGAAGTGAAGGCATGCTGGCAGGAGCAGGAAGCTGTGCACTCACATCTTAAACTGCATGCCCCCAAACACAAAGGATGGCCATGCAGTTCCCTAAGCAGTGGTCAATGAATGGTCTGAAGTTCTGTGCGTCTCTGAAATGCATACGTTGCAGCCTAATCGTTGAGGTGATGAGATTGAAAAGTGAGTGCTTTGAGAGAGAATTCAGTTATCTGGTGGAACCATTATAAAGTATTTCCCCAGCAACAGGACAGCAAGAGTGAGGGCATAAAGAGCAAAGAGAAAAAACTTCTTTCTTTTATGTCCTTTTATATTGGTTGCCACCAGAAGGAGTGGCCTAATTTTAAGGTGGTCCTTCCCACCTTAAATTATCCAATCAAGAGAATCCCTCAAAGGTGTGTCCAGCTACTTAGGTCTTAATTAATCCCAGATTAAGTCAATCAAGAATAGCTATCACTAGTAGTATGGACTGAGGCAGCTTCAGCAAGTTTTCCTTGTGTCACCTCATTGATTATTTCAAATTGAAAACAAAAAGTTTAGTGGCTTCAAGAGGAAGAGAGATCCCTACGCTACACCTCCACTCTGGGAGGCCACCACTATGTCTCCTTGGAAACAACCCTTCCTCTTCTTAATGTTTCTGCTACAGCCTTTCTTATGGGTACAGTTCTACTCCGACTGTCTTTCTCCTAAAGTAGGAAGTGGGATGGAAGCCTGTGCTTGTCCATGGGCCATTCCAAGTCTACTTGGGAGATTTTAACATTCACGAACATGAACATTGGCCTTAAGGACATCTTTCTTTTTTTTTACTTAATTAATTTTTTTTGCACTCCATATTTTATCCCCCCCCCCAGTCCACCCTCCATCTGTTCCACATCTCACACCTCCTTCCCACCTTCCCGTCTCCACATGGATGCCCCTACCCCCCACCCCACCTGACCTCTAAACTCTCTGGGGCCTCCAGTCTCTTGAGGGTTAGGTGAATCATCTCTGAATGAACACAGATCCAGCTGTCCTCTACTGTATGTGTGTTGGGGGCCTCATATCATCTGGTGTATGTTGCCTGGTTGGTGGTCCAGTGTTTGAGAGACCTCGGGGGTCCAGAATAATTGAGACTGCTGGTCCTCCTACAGGATCGCCCTTCTCAGCTTCTTTCAGCCTTCCTTAATTCAACAACAATGGTTGGGTACAAATATCTTCATCTGACTCTTTCCACTGCTTGTTGGGTCTTCCAGAGCGCAGTCATGCTAGGTCCCATTTTATGAGTGCTCCATAGCCTCAGTAGTAGTGTCAGGCCTTGGGACCTCCCCTTGAGCTGCCACTTTAGGCTTGTCATTGGACCTTCTTTTCCTTGGGCTCTTCTCCATTTCCATACCTGTAATTCTTTCAGACAGGAACAATTATGGGTCAGAGTTGTGACTGTGGGATGCCCCCTCCCTCATTTGATGTCCTATCTTCCTGCTGGAGGTGGGCTCTATAAGTTCCCTCTGCCTACTGTCAGGCATATAATCTAAGGTCCCTCCCTTTGAGTCCTGAGTGTCTCTCATCTCCCGGATCTCTGGTGCATTCTGGAGGGTCCCCCCAACTTCCTATCTCCCGAGGTTGCCTGTTTCCACTCTTTCTGCTGGCCCTCGGGGCTTCAGTTATTTTCAATCACCCAATACCAGATCAGGTTCCCCTCCCTCCCTCCACCACTCCCTCTCCCCTTCCCATCCACTTTCCCTCCAAGGTCCCTCCCTCCTTTGCCCCCTGCTTGTGATTGCTTTCTTCTCCCTCCCAAGTGGGACTGAGGTGTCCTCACTTGAGCACTTCAGCTTGTTGACCTTTTGACCTTTTTGAGTTCTGTGGACTGTATCTTGGATATTCTGTACTTTTAATTTTTTTATTTTTTATTTTTTGGCAGTCATCTTTCTTAACCTACATCTCCTGTGTGTACAACTGGACTCTGTCCTCTTGGATCTATGTTACTGAACTTCTATAAAGACCATGTCAGATGCTTGACAATTAAGTGAACATAGAATGTTTATTAGAAGGACAGGAGCAGAATTCAGGAGAATGTGGGTTTGGCCCAGATGTTATTATTAACTGACAGCCAATAGGTCACTTGGAATCTCTGAATCTTGATGTTCTCCCATATAAAATGACCTCTCTAGTATAAATCACACACTTCTAATTGTGAACAGATACAAAAAGGGCATTTGGTGACTCTGACTAGCCAAATAAATCACATTTAAGGCCTCACATGTCCACTAAAATGTAATTGGTTCACAACACTCAATTGTCATGCTGTACCCTGATGCCTGGCATGTGTGCCCTGAGTCTGGTTTCACCAACCAGGACAGGTTGCTTTCCTTCCCATGTCACTTGAAGTTCCAGTCTCCTTCAGTCTTGTACAACTGCACCACAGGTTCTTTGGCTTCCTCACACTCTCGTCCTTTTTGCACATTCTGCCTCCTGGATTTTTCTTCTCCACTTTTCAGTGGGACTTGCTATCTGCATGTGTCTGTTGGCACCTCTCAAAGACAAATGCCGTCTGATTTGTTCCTGTTTGTATCTTTTATCATATAACCAGTACCTTTTACAGTATGGGCCTTTCATGACAATTTTTGGGATGGACAAAAAAAATTAAATGTATAATCTTATGACTTATACTCAGAGATTTCCATCTCAGAACGTCTACTTGTATTTTTTTTAATCTAAATTATTTTCACTTTAAAACAGCTGAAATAAAACCATGTATTATATCTACTCATATGCATGGCACTCTCCTGACCACCAGCTCTAGTTCCAGACTCCCTTGCAGCTATAGGTGGCTCTGACTCACCTCTTCCCAATGAGTTGCAAACAGACAGTATGGTGGTTTGAATAAAAATGGCCTCCATAGGTCCATAAAGAGTAACACTATTACAAGATATGGCTTCATTAAAGTGTGAATGGCTTTGTTGGAGGAAGTGAGTCACTAGGGAGTGGGCTTTGGGGTCTCAGAAGTTCAAGGCAGGCCTAGTGACTCAGTCTCTTACTGCTGCCTGTGGATCAAGATGTAGAACTCTCAGCTCCCTCTCTATCACCATGTTTGCCTCCATTTCACCATGCTTCCTGCCATGACAGTAATGGACTAAACCTCTGAACTATAAGCCAGTCCCAATGAAATGTTTTCCTTTATAAGAGTTGCTGTGGTCGTGATGTTTCTTTACAGCAATAAAACTCTAAGACAGAAGTCTAGTGGGCTGGACATCCAGGAACAATTGATAAAAAGATGAAGATTCTGCCAACACTGTCTTTTGCCTGAAATTTAGACCAGATCTCTAAATTTGGAGCAGCCTTCTTAAGAAGATAGGAACAAGTACCAAATGTTTAAGGATAAGAGTAAGAAGAAACAATGTTGCCTGATGAGTTATGCCAAAGGCTACTTTATTTCTGGACAGCAGGTTACTGCTCTATATTTTGATAGGAGAAAACAAAATGTGTTAATTGTATAAGCCTCTAGAATCAGGTTCTGCCACACAGAGCCAAATGGAATTCTGACTCAAAAATAAACAGAAATGAAATGTGTGACTGTTCATGTGACTGTGTCATTGTGTCACTGTTGTGTGTCAGATAACAATACTGTTACTCTATTGTAAGACAAATTTGAATAAAGCTCTGCCATTGCCCTCTGAAGAGCATATGTCCTAAGTAATAAATACTTTCTAGCAGCTTGTGGCAACCCTTTTAAATTCTTCTTTAGCCATTTCTGTTGCTTCTCTTCTGTGAGCCCTCTTCAGATGCCTAGCCTCCCCAGCTAACAGGTTAAACCAAATGAAATAACCACTGATATAAATCAGAAGTTCTTGTTCGCTTGCCTTGTTTAGTTGAAATGGTACACCTCACCCTTATTGTGCATCTTAGACTTTTTTCTGTGACCTTGAACTGACCTCTGCCATATCTGCCACCCACAGGAGACTATCCCCTTAGAAAAAGAAAGGGTAGTTACTTCCTGCCTCCTGGGTCTGTTCGTCACTTGTGCAGGGTTAACATTAGGCTGTATTCCCTCCATAGCTCCTACTTGGCATCTATAGCTTACCTAGTGGAAATAGTGGTTTGTCACCCTAACACACTCAAGCCTTGGCTGTTCAAGAAAGACACGAGGCAGAACCTAACCACTGCTGTCATTTCTGATCCCATGTAAGTCATGGTGACCCGGAAGTCCCCTATCAACCTCCCTGCTATGCCTCTGTGCCTAACCCAAAAAGCACTGGCCCTTGCTCCACATAGTCTCAGAAAGAACTGCAGCTTAGGGCTAGATATGAAGGAATATTCCTGGGTCAATCTATGCTGAAGGATAGGCAGCTCCAGAACCCCGCACCTGCTTCCCCATCTTTAAAAAAAATACTGCAATGAAAGAGGAAGCACACAGTCATGAGGCTGTCTTACCTATCATCTGTGAAGCAGGAGACAAATATGCACGAGGACTGCAGCTCTTGGTAGCATGCACGCATGACATGTTTGTGATACCGTATCAAAACTGATGCATACTCTTTTTCTTTCTTTTTTTCTTTTCTTTTCTTTTCTTTCTTTTTTTTTTTTTTTTTTTTTTTTTGTAATAATCCAAAAGGCTTTGGAGAGGCAAAATGAGCCGAAGAACATGGAAGAAAGACTTCAAATTCCAAGATACACATAGTACCACTTAAATGGCAGTGGTGCCCATTGAGAATGAGGGCGTCTGCACAAAGACCAAGCCATTCCCCAGTATCTCGCCCCCACTCACAGAACAGCTGCTCCCTCCCTAGGCTGTCAACCACCCTCCTGTGATTAATCCATCCTCCCTGGCAAGGGTGGCTAGGCCAATGGTGCCCTACCCCCTGTCACTGGAGCCATCTTGAAGCCAAGTTTCTCTGGGTGAACTCCAGGGTAAGGTGCATTGAGGGGGTTAATTACACCAGTCCCGGTACTACCCCCAACTCAGCACAATGACAATTTGGCAACCGTTTTACTGGTATGAAAACAATATGCCAAGCAGCTGGTGGCAGAGAAGTCTGATTTATTAACAGAAATCCTGGGATGGCAGCCAATGCACCCCTCTTTCCAGAGGAGCAGCAGGGCCCAGCAGTCAGCTGCTGCGCACCCTCAATCAGGGCCCAGCTCCCGTGCAGGGAACAGAAATTCCACAATTAGAACTCCATGGCTTCATTCCTTATGTGGTTTAAGGTTGTGTCTGGAAGACGTACAGATCTTCTCCTGCTGGAAGGCTACCAGGCTACCTGGCAAACGTTGTTTACCCCCGGGTGGAGGCCTTTCTGCACTCAGCCAGTTGAGGCAGGTATGGGGATAGGACCTAGCACGAGGGTGGCATTTCAAAGCCTCGAGACTGCATACAAAGAGCACACTAGAGTAACAGGCAAGCTCGGTGGAATTGGAGAAAGAGCCCTGAGAAACAGGGACAGCAGTGTGCAGTCACAAAGAATACTAATACCATGATTTTAGTCAGCCACTGTCCTTGTCACCTCTGCCACATTCACTGGCATTTCTCATGAACCCACTAACTAGCCAAAGCCCCAGGACCTCCGGTAGCTAACTGTACTGTCCTTGGTCGGCAACCAAATGGATGAGAGGCCAGATAGAGGGAGCCACCATCCATCATTCATCCTTCATTCACAATCAGGAAGAGTGGAAGCTACCTCTTCACCTCCATGAGATGGGCACTGAGATCCACTGAGGGTGAACCATCCATGGGGTATTTCTGGACCCAGATTACCTCTCTTCAGCTCCTCTCTCTAGGAAGACAGCACTGGGTAATGAGAGGTGGGAGACAGATTTTCAATTAACCTCTCTACTAGCAATCCATTTAATTCTCTAGCCTATGGACTGCCAGCATTAACCCATCTCACAGGGACGCTGTACCAAAGAAGACGGTGCAGGAGAAGCCTTTGTGGACTCTTGGGTCTAGTGTTTGTGGAAAGGATCACTGTTGTTATTATGTTCTCTCTTGGGATGGGGAATGACGCTGTGCCATCCCGCTGGGCCGAATAAACACCTTTGAACTGAATTTCAAACCCTGGCAATGAAACTTCAAACATCAAGTAGAGTAACCTAGATCTACGTGTCCCTTGAGGGAGGAACAAATGGGCTATGTTTGCCTCTGAGGTCACCATGAATGTCTAAAGCATACAGTCTTCCGCACTGTCGTGCCTGGGAGTGAGTTGCACCACCCACTGTGCGTTTCCACGCAGAGCCTATCTGTGTTCACCCTTGGCCCCTACCATAGACACGTGAACATAATTGAATCGTGTCGTGGCATCCCCGATGTCTCTTTCATTTATTAAGGAGACAGTACCTGCCCAACCCACTCACGAGTTGTTATAAGGTGTTAAATCTGTTTAAGTATTTAATCCACTGTGACACAAGAGATATAGAGTCAGTCTTTGTCCCTAGTTTTTGGCACATATTTCTAAAACCCTTGTAATTGTCTAAGTGGTCAGGATGATAGAAACATTAAACAGAGCCCCTTTGGTTCAGCTGAGGTGACTTTTGACAAACAACCAGAGAAGCTCAGAACTGCCTCAGTCAAAGCTGTAAACCAGAGGCAATACTTTCAATGCCAGTCTCCCTTCTATTTCTGCCTGGGTTATTCAGACCCACATTTCCATCCAGCTCTGTACCATGGAACCCAGTTTGCAGAGAGACTATCCAAGAGAGGACAGAGCAAGAGCATCTTAAAAACCAAGTACAATAAACTCTCAGCCCAGAGCATTTGCTCATTTTTAATGTAGGTGATTAAATAAGTGATTTTAAAAAAAAAGGAGCTCCAATGCCTTTGGTTAAACACATTAATATAAATGATTTAAGAAAGCTGATTTCCTAATGAGTTGAGAATTTTATATTGATTCGGTAATTACAAAGCATATTGCAAAATCAATGAAATACTCCTGAAAAATTCACATTGATTGGCTGGCTGCAAAAAAGATCATGTTGAAAGAGCCGGTGTGTTTGCCAATGTGAATGGGTGCTCACGTTTACACACTCGGTGACAAATGGAGGTGCTCGGGTGGACCTCGGGCCACTCGGAGGGGACTTGCTCTGTGCCCTGGTTTCTGCTCCTTTTCTCGCTTGGTTCTGGCTTTCAAAGCTGCTGGTTAATGAAACATTAGATTATTACTCCCTTGTGCATTTAAGTTTTCAGGTCTTTATACAATAATTAATTAGGATTATGTGACAAGGAGAGAATTTCCACCAGGAAAAGAAAAAACTAATGGTACTGCCTTAACAAATGATGCTTAAACTCCTATTGACTCAACTTCATTTATTTAATCTTTCTACCTAGACCACCCTGAAGGTAATTATTCACATTAAATACTTTTAAGCTAGTATCTTTTAAGTCTGGGATTTCTCACGTAGCCACTTAGTGTCTAATAAAGAAGGCTTCCTGGGAATGTGTGCTTCAAATTATATTGGAAATGGATAGGTCCGTAGAACACATACCTCCGTGCTTTTTCTCACGTGTGATGAATGGATCACCAAGCTCAGCACCACCTGGGATCTTACTCTCAATCCAGATTCTCCAGGACTAAACCAGACTTGAGCAGGAACAGGGATTAGGGATTCTGCCACTGGCTCAAGTTCAAAGGCATAGGCGTCAATCCTCTAGATTTCCCTGAGTATTTGGCGGGGCAGGGGGGAGTGCTACAACTGTATTATGTGGTTCAGGACTTAAGAGAATATCCAGAGCCTGTTCTTAGGGAGCTTACACTCAGGGTAGGGTGTAAAGGTTTGTATGTGGTACTTATTTCTGTCAACAGCCGGATTTAAAATTGTCACGAAACACTTAATGTCCCTGAACCTGGTCCCTTTACCCATAGGAAGACAAAGTTGACTTAGATGATTACTTCAGAACAGCTTCTACCTCAGGCTATCATTCCATGGGCCCACAACTGTGAAAGGGGTGGATATTTACAGAGCCTCTACATCAACGGAGTGAATTGAAACATGAACAGGCTTCGACTGTTTCCCAGGTACCTCACCTCTGGAATGCTGTCCTGGGACTCCCTGGAGGGAGGACAGAACCAATAGAGAATGGAAAAGGAGAAGAGAACAGGGGACAGGGAAGGAGGGAGAGAGAGAGAGCTGGTCATCATGGAGTTTCATGAATCCTGTGACGCCCCGTCTTTAAGCCAGAGAGACAGTAGAGCTGGTGATATGGTTAAGGCGTGAGCACCTGAGGCGCAGAGCGCTGAAGCTGTGAGGCTTACCTCAGAATAGAGGAGCAGCGTCTCAGCTCAAGCAGCCCAGCAGAGACCAGATCTCTTTCTTCAGCCTTTGCATTTGGGTGGTGCCCTTGATGGCTTGGGTGAAGCCCACCCCCCAGTGTGAGGGATTGGCAGCAGCATCTGAGCCATAAACTCAAATGTGAGTCCCAGCCACTGTGGCACTCCCAAATTATGGTCATCCAATTATCTAGGCACCCTAGAGGCTCTAGAGGTTGAAACACACACACACACATGCACACACACACAGAGACACGCGCACACACACATACACACAGACACACACACACACAAACTCGGGTGCTTCTGAAATCCTCATCAGAGTTTGTCCTCTAGGTTTGAAACAAAACTCTGTCTTGAAGATGGAGTGCCATGGAGAAGTAACAAGAAATGTCTTCCCATCCCATAGGATTCTGAAGTGCTCCACCTGATGAGAAGGATTGGCCCTGCTTGGCCTCTAAGTCTGGGCCTGAGCATCAAGAACAGGGTAAGGAGACCTTTCTGGCACTGGTGGGGAGGGAGATGAGTGCCCCCAACCTTGGGTGGTGAGGAACGCCATCCGTCTATTCATCCATTAGTAGCAAGAGAAGCCTGGACCAAGGCGAAGTCCATGAGATCAAGATACCCGGTGAGAGGAGACTTGATAATAAATTCCCCACACAGCTGTGCCCAAGACCGCCCCAGCCTGGTGTTCACGTGGTCATCAGATTCCCCATGCTTCTCACCAGGACCTGTGAATAAAAAAGGAAATGTTTTCCATGGGATGATGTTCACAGCCTGGCCTAGAGGGTAATCTTCAAGATGTCTCTCTGGCGTGGCTTTCATTAAGATCACACTCTTGAGGGCATGGGACGTTTTAAGCACTGGGGACATGTTTATTTGGAAATGTAGTGCATACAAAGCAAAAACAAAACCCACTCATTGTACAATGTCATGTTAAACACATTGAATCCTCTCAACAATTGCAGCGTATTCATTAGAAGGGTCGTCAGAGGCTATCCAACTGCTTCTTATGATGATAAATAATATAACAAAAACTTGCAGTCAATTATATACTCTTTAGTAGGATCAAAGAGGACTTGGTCCAATTCGTTAGAGTGAGAACCAAAGCTCCTCGCTCGTGAAGTGAGTTCCCTGGACATTCCTGACTGAGTAGGTCTTAAGAGCAGAAAGCTAGGCCAGGCGTGGTGGTGCATGCCTTTAATCCCAGCACTCGGGAGGCAGAGGCAGGCAGATTTCTGAGTTCAAGGCCAGCCTGGTGTACAGAGTGAGTTCCAGGACAGCCAGGGCTATACAACTCCAGGAAAATACATTTTAACAGGCAGGAGTTTTCACCAACTCTTTGAGCAGAGACAGTGTGGCAGAAAAGGAACATTCTTATTCCTGCCCCCTCTGCCCCACCATGGGTGCAGTAACAACATCTGTCTCAGGCAAGATGCTGTCTTCTAAGTTCCAGACATAGCCAACCCCAGCAAAATACCCTTGACCCTGTGGTCCCAGCCCCTCCATCCCATCTCTCACGTCCTTTGGGGAGCAGCCTCAGCAATGTTAAATACAAAGGGATTCCACATGAAGAACGGGCTCTTCATCCCTCCTCAGAGGGATGTACACATCAGCAAAGGGCATGACCTTGACCCAAAAATAGTCTGGCACATGTGGCAACTATTTAAAAATAAAGTTAGCAGTAAAGAAGGGGTACCTCTTGGTCATGGGTCATGGCTGATGTGAACTCTGCTGGGCCACTGTCCCCCTTTGTCAAGGTTTCCCTTTTAAGTGGCCCAATCGATACTCATTAGGCACCGCCAGCTCCTTGTCTTTCCCTAACTGATTTATCCACCATGCTATAAAACCCATTAAAAATTAATTCTCTAATAGACGAGGCCTCGAATTGGTTACTCCAAGGTTCCGGACACGGGGCAGATCCCCATCGCCTCTAAGGAGGTGAGACCCAGAGGCCAGGGCTATACAGAAAAAAATTGTCCCCAGACCCACAGCCCAGGAGACTGTAGAGGGGGCCCCATAATGGTCACTCACCCCAAGGAAGGAGTGCGCCAAGGAGGTCATCCTGATGGGCAGGGAAAGGCTGGGGAGGCAGCTCTCTGGCAGGGTTTGCCTGCTGAGCACAGGCCCTGGGCTTAGTTATCACAAGGGCACACAGTGAGCTCAGCTGAGGAGCCGCCCTAACAAGGGCAAGGAAAATAGGTCCATGAGCAGACCTCTGACTCCAGTTGAGCCCAGCTTGGGGGGAGTCGGGGAACTGGCTGATATTCCTTCCCTGGATGGCCCAGCCCTGCCTGACCCGTAGGACACTGTTTCCTCTTGTGCTTCATTCTCTTTCCAACCTCTGGGTGCGGATGGTTGTTCCTCCAGCTTCTCTTCCTTCAGCTCCCTTTCTTCCTGAGCAGGCTGGTTACTCCTGCTCCTGGCGTTCAGAAATCCATTCACTCAGCAAGTAAGTAAGGTCTGCGTGTCCAATATGGCTACACACCAACTGTTGTCTGTGGTCAGAGACAGAGATGCGTGCAGCCCCTCCCTGCTCCTGGCAGTCTCCAGTTGGATAGTGGAGGTAAAGGAGATTTAAATGCATGATCCCAGGGAAGTGGAGGGAAGTTTGGAAGATGGAACATGAAGAGAAGACAAGGACATAAGGCAAGGAGACCCAGGGAGGTCCCTGGAGGAGGCTGTGAAGTCTGGCCTGGTGTAGAGCAACCAAGGAAAGAAACTTGGGAGGACAAGGCCCAGAGCAGCACTGGGCCCTCTCAGCCCAGGCGGGAACTGGGAGGCAGGAATGCTGAGAGCTAGGGCTATGGGTGTGATGATGATCATAAGTGTGGGGAGGGGAGGGGAGGGGAGGGGAGGGGAGGGGAGGGGAGGGGAGGGGAGGGGAGGGGAGGGGAGGGGAGGGGAGGGGAGGGGAGGGGAGGGGAGGGGAGGGAAGGGAAGGGAAGGGAAGGGAAGGGAAGGGAAGGGAAGGGAAGGGAAGGGAAGGGAAGGGAAGGGAAGGGAAGGGAAGGGAAGGGAAGGGAAGGGAAGGGAAGGGAAGGGAAGGGAAGGGAAGGGAAGGGAAGGGAAGGGAAGGGAAGGGAAGGGAAGGGAAGGGAAGGGAAGGGAAGAAGGACCTTCTCTGATAAAGGAGGATGCTCAGGTCACTGTTGGTTCCATGTGACAATGACAGGGGCCTGCAGATGTTATCATCTCTAGTCCAGATACATTACAGTGGTGGCCTGGCCCAAGACATGGAGCTTGAGGAGGGATGGAAGAAATGAGGCAGTGAACTCAACTGAAGGGAAAGGAGGTTTAGTGATAAAGGGATAGACTTGAAGCTAGTGAGTATTGTGTAATGTTCCATACTATGTCTTCTTTCAAGATCCAGCACCCGCTCACTCATTAACTTATCCCATGCTCACTTGTTAATTTATCCCACAAATGCTTACTAAGCAGCTACTATACATTGGGCACTGCGCTGAGGGCTGAAGGAGTGGTAGTAGTTGTAACCATGCAGGATGCCCTGTTGACACCATGTTGCTTCTAGAGAAAAATAACTGGAGGACGGGGACAGTCACCATCCCACATCTCTCCATGTTTATTCACATGATTAGCAGGCCATCTCCTGGGAGAAACAGCTGGCCTCTCACCAGGGATGCCACCGTGGCTGTACCATAATGTTGACGCTCTCCTCTCTACACAATCCAGCCTGCGTATGGCTTGCCCGGCATGGTGTGTCAGCCCCTCTGAAGGCTGAGAGGAGAGCCTCTCACTTGTAAAAGACCTCCAGAGTTTTGCTGCACTTTGGATGAATAGCCAGCTTCCATGGATTTTGTGTAATATGCTGGACACAACTTGGTGGCAGTAGAGTCCAGGGACAGGAAAAACAACACAGAAGACTTCCTAGTGATGAGAGCCATAAAGCAGAACAGACATACATCACAGATAGTAAAATCTAACCACCCATAGCTCTCAACCCTAAGAGAAGAGAGTTTTTGAGCCCTTGAATAGATGGCCATCAAATGCCCTCTTGCAGGGGCAGATGTCAAGACTGGGTGAACCAACAGACAGCCCCACAGTGACAGTCCTGATGCCTGAGGGACAATGGCACTCAAGGTAGACCCATCCAATGAGTGGCATTTCCTCATCACCAACCTAAGATTTGTGATCCCCATTTCTGTGGGGTCTGTATATTGGCAGGCATGCATGTGTTGGTGAACTTCCTCCAAGAAACCTCACCCTTACCTGTCATTGCCTTTCCAGTCACGTAGGCATGACCCCACACAACCAGAGTCCCCAGAAGAAAATAGCAAGGCTAGGAGGTGATTCTGTGGTTAAGAATGCTTGCTAAGCAAGCAGAAGGACTTGAGTTCAAATTTTAGCCGCCACATAAAAGTGAGGCATGGTAGTACACAACTGTAAGCTCAGTACAGGAAGAAGTGGGGGGAGGGGCACGGGAGGATCCCTGTGGCTTGCTGACTACCAGGCCAGATGGAAAAATGGGAAGTTCCAGGCTCAGTGAGAAACCTTGCCTCAGTGGAATGAGTAAAAGGGTGATGGAGCCGGGCACCCAGCATCCTCTACCCTCGGCACATGTGCCAACAGTGCATGAGTGTGCATGCGCATGTGCGCACTCACACAAACCACCACCACCACAACCACAACACACAATACACAAGTGCTCCCATGTTGTTCACTTACTCTCTGCCTCAGAAGCTCCCTCCTCAGAAGACTCACAGCTGTGGATCCAGTTCATAGGCTCCTGGGACCAAGGGTCCCTGAGACCTGTATCAGAGGAGCTGAACACTCTTGTCCTGCTCAACCTTAGACTCTAGCTACCAACCCCCACCCCTTCCCACTGCTGCATCCCTGGTCCAAAACTGTAGCCATACAGGGAGCAGACTGGCTGGTTGATGGACTTTCTGATCACCCCACTCTGTGTACACGTCTTGGTGAGGTGAGAAAATGCACCTAACCGAGTCGCCATCCCAACCCAGCTGATAGCTCCCATCTTTTCCACAGTGGTCAACTTTGCTGCTGAGCCCAGGGGAGGCCCAAAGCATTGGGTTTCCTTCCCAGGTAGCAAGGCACATGGCTCACACCACCCTGCCGTGGCTATCTGTTCCTGGCAGAGAGATCTTTCCAGCTTCCGCTACAATGTACTGACCATAGATAAGGGCAAGCCACCCCCAAAAGACATGCGAACATTCCCATCGTTCTACACGAGTACTCCAAGGCCAAGGTGCCCTGGCTTTAAGAAAAATGGAAGAATTTGAGCCTCCAGGGGGGGTTCCCCGTCTAATCTCAGTATTCTTATATGGTTTTCAACCTTTCCTGTCTGTTCACTTACTTTTCATTCAACAATACTTTTGAAGGACCTACTGTGTGCTGGGTATTGGAAATGTCAAACAAGCACAGCAGATCTGTCCCCTCTCTCATAGCATTTATAGGAAGAGAGAGAACAAACTTGCTCCTGTTTTCCCAGTCAGTGCTCAGGAGTGAGCATGGTGTTTTTATGAAAGTATAGGCCCAGAATTTCTGCTCTCCTCTGCAAAGGAGGCTTGAGCAGAAGGGCCCTTCCAGGACTTAATCTTTGTAAGTAATCCCCAGTGTTCAGTTCAGCAGACAGCTGTCCCTGTCCCTCCCCTCCCCTGCTCTGCCAGCCCCTCCCTACTCTGACCATCACAGCCTGGGGCAATGCCCCTGCCTTCCCCAGCCCCCCTCTCTCCTGCACCCTTGGCCTTCAACCCACCCCTCGCTGGAAGGAAGAGCAGCGAGACTAATTTCATTTCTTTTCCTTTGGTGAGTCGATCTGTGACAACCCTTTTTATGCATTTAATTCATTCTCAATTTCTCATAATCAGGGGGAAGGTATCCCCTAAGGTTAGGAGAAAGCTTGTCAGGAAAAAAAAAAAAAAAAGAAAAAAGGAAGAAAAAAAAAGCC
Source organism: Mus caroli (assembly GCF_978045245.1). Classification (NCBI taxonomy): domain Eukaryota; kingdom Metazoa; phylum Chordata; class Mammalia; order Rodentia; family Muridae; genus Mus; species Mus caroli. The sequence continues at coordinate 74,972,301 of NW_028227274.1, forward strand.
AGTGTAAATTCACAGAGGTAATCATAGTCTATCTACACTTCCCACTGCCCGTGGAACTATTAACTAATATCGCTCTCTAATCTTTTTTGTACTTATTTATTTTGTAGCGAGAAACTAGCATTATAAACACCCCTACTGTCAAAACTTGTCATCCCCATTACCTCTAGGCGGGCTTCATCTCTGTTATTCTAATTTCAGAGTTTCTCAAAATTCACAGCCGCTGGAAATTGAGTACAAAATCCATTATCATTTGTATATTTTAATTATGCAAATTAGGCAGCTCAGCTGCGATGTCCGGGACCTGCAGGGATGCCTGACTTGATTCTGGGTGATTACAATTTATCCAGTCGAGTCACTTTAATTGTAACAAGCTAATTACATTGTTTCATTTGGCTTTAACAAAAGAAAGAGAGACAGGAAGCTTGGTGTGGCTGGGGCCCCCAGAACTGTCTCTCTCTTCCCAGGCTGGGGTGGGTGGCCAGGAGAGTGGGCACAAGCTTTTACTGCCCAAGGGAACACAAACAGAGGACCCTGGAGGAAGGGCAGTCAGTAGCCAGGTAGTCAGAGGCACTAGTTGTCTGGAGTGGCAAGTGGCCTTCCATCATAGCTGGAAGTTTGCCCAGTGGTAAACCTAGCCAAGGAGAGAACAGAGAAACCTGCAGAAGGTTCCTGTCCATCCAGGCTTTTCTTGACCCCAGTCTCACCTTGAGGGACCCACCCAACCTCCCCTGTTGGTGGATCTGTGTGTAAACGTGATGTCTTCTGGCTAAGTCTGCTCATTCCTGTAGCACTGGAGGCTATGGAGAACCCAATGGATGTGTTTTCCACAGCCAGGGAAAAGATGCCTTTCATGGACAAGAGAGGACAGAGATGAGAGCAAATTTGAGTAAATTCAGCCGAGCGAAGAGGATGCTTTGGGAGCCCGTTAACACATTGTCTCACAGTCATTACTGCCGCCAGTGAGAGAAGGTGCTTAAGCTTACAAGTGTGCTCAATATTTCAGCAGCATGACGGTCCCAGGAAGCACCAGGCTCGCTTCCTTTAACAAATGACCATTCCTCCAAACAGAGTACAGCAGGAGTGGAATTCAAGTCTTCCTACAGGGGAGTGACTTAAGGCTGGCTAAAGTCTGGGCTGTTGCCACGTAATTCTTCCTCTCCCAGCTATTCCGGAATCTGGACCTCAGTCACCTGACAAAAAGATAGCAGACTCCAGGACAAAGTCCAGAATTTAGATGCATGGCTCGTGAGGTCAGCAAGTCAGTTAACCAGCAAATGTTCACTGAGATCATATAACCACCATATCTGCTTTCAAGAGAGAGGTAAGGTTTACAGATTTTTCAAAGGAACCAAGTGAGGAGCTCAAAAGAGAGGTCTGAGGAGAGAAGATGGTGGGAGCAGGAAGAGTCAATTAGCACAGTGGTCTAGTTCGTTTCTGAAGGAGTTAGATTCCAAGTGAGGCAGACACTGAAGCAGGACAAAGCTGATTTGATGAGAGTAACCATCCAGGGCTCCCCTGATGGCTAGAAAGGAACTACAGAGGTGTTAACAGATCCAGCTAAGGCAGGGACAAAGGCAGAAGAAGGGGTTTGCTGCCAGCCGGCTACAGCAAACCCAGGGAGCTAAATGGGCTCTTCCCATCAGGTTCACTGCATGAGAAAGAGCTCTGAAGAGGAAGGAACAGAATGGGCAAAGATGTAGAAAGAAAAGTGCTAGAACGTAAAGTCAGAGGCTGAAGGGGGTGTTGGTGAAGTCTAAGCCGGCCACCATGCCAGCCTCCAGAGTTCTGTGAATACAGCCACCAGCTAGCTCTAGGTTGGAAGTTTTCTTCTTTTTATTTGCTTATCTGTTTGTTTTCAAGAGAGGGTCTCTGTATATTCCTGGATGGCCTGGAATTCATAATGTAGCCCAGGCTGGCCTTGAACTTGCAGCAATCCTCCAGCCTCTGCCTCTCTGCCTCTTTCTCTGCCTCTCTCTCTCTCTCTCTGCCCCCTCTCTCTCTGCCCCCCCTCTGCCCCTCTCTCTCTCTCTCTGCCCCTCTCTGCCCCTCTCTCTGCCCCTCTCTCTGCCCCTCTTTCTGCCCCTGCCTCTCGCCTCTGCCTCTGCCTCTGCCTCTGCCTCTGCCTCTGCCTCTGCCTCTGCCTCTGCCTCTGCCTCTGCCTCTGCCTCTGCCTCTGCCTCTGCCTCTGCCTCTGCCTCTGCCTCCCAAGAGCTGTGGTTAACTGGCCTGCAGCACCACATCCAGTAGCCATTCCTCTCTGTTAGTTGACAGTGAAAAAAAGAAAGTTAATGTCACTCCCATCTCGGGGTTGCATGAGTAACAGACACTCCAACAAGAGTATGTAGCATAAGAGAAGAAAAAGGGAAGAGGGAGGGAGGGAGGAGAGAAGGAGGAAATCAACCCATGGTTGACATAACCTGAGGATCTTCTTCGAGACCCATTGCTACCTGGATAATTGAGATGTGTCCTTTAAAGGGTCAGAGCCTGGTGCACTCAAGAAGGTGGAGTGGGGATTGGGTATAAGAGGTGCATCTGTGGTGACCCTCCCAGATGAAGGTCTCAGAGACAAAGGGTCTGTGTATTCACACCTCAGGAGGTGTATTCACACCTCAGTCTCCGTTTAGATATTTAGTACTGTACTGAGGGTGTGCTTGATTTCAGAAAGAAAAATAAATAAATCAAGGCTGCCGCTGCTGCCTGGCTTCTCTAGCTCTAAGTAAATGAGAGCCAGATGCCCAGTTCCTCGTCGCTTCATCAGATGACT